>NC_041355.1:7319312-7389312 GCF_900634415.1 Cottoperca gobio | reverse complement strand
GATGTTTACCAGGCAGGGAGGGTCCATTGAGTTGCATTATGCAAACTTGTAGATCACGACTCGTATACTGAAAGTGAGAAAATCTCAGGCTCTGCTGCTTTCAATTTTAAACCATCCTGTCTTTAATCTGTGCCCTGCGAGTCTTCAAACTTTATTGAAGTGCTGTACTAAATCACTGGAGGCACCCCTTTTAATATCCAGGATAAACGGTTGCTTTCATTGCTCTGATTGTGGACTTTCTGCTGGCTGACAGATGATGTTTGATTGACATCACAGTTTGAGCAATAAAATCAACATGGTTTTCCCTGGTAGAAAGCTATAAATCTGAAATCAGCACACAGTGGAGACATGTCATGCATGACTGATAACAACTCCTCACCTCCTTTCTCTCTCTCTCTCTCTCTCTCTCTCTCTCTCTCTCTCTCTCTCTCTCTCTCTCTCTCTCTCTCTCATAAATGGCCCCACCAGGCTATGCTTATGCTAATAGCTGTATGCTAATCAGGGTATTTCCAGGTACAGAAATAGCCACAGAACATTTAGAGTAAATTTAGCTCTATTAACCTGGCTAATCACAGCATTAGTGTTACATCCAGCCTGATGCACAGTGTGTAGTATTGTTGTTAATCTAATAAAGGGTTTCCACCTGACTGCTGCTTGCTGAGGGATGCTGGAAGGCAGGAACAAGGAGTTGGACAAACTCTGCTCCGTGTGCATCTCCGGCTACCCTCTCTGTCTGAGAGCTTGTAAATGTGAGAGCCACAGCTCTTAGACTTCACGCCGTTTTGTTGTGTTTGTTTTATTTTGTCTCGTCTATAAATGATGAAGCTCCAGGCAGGAGAGAGGGAGAGGCACTCAGCCCTCCCCGGGGGGAAAGTGCTCGCCGCTGGGCATCGTCCCCTCAACATTACCCTCCTACCCCCCCCCAACCACAGCGCCCCATGACAGATGAGGACAGCTTCTGCATGTGTGTGACTAAAATGAACAATCATATATGAAACCATGTTCCAATACGCAAAGGCTTCATTGTAGCTTTTGTTTTTAGTGTGTATTTTTTTTAATTGAAAGTATTGAGATTGGCATCTATAGAGACATAATATTATTCATTATTGTAAAATATTAAGATTAATTTTAAATCGTGTCGCTTCACTCATTACTTCCTGGAAACAGTCATTTGTCAGAGCAGAGCCTATAAATTACCTGCAGTTTCATCCCTTTTATAGACTGTTTACAACATCACTGACCTTGTGAGTGTGACCATCAACAACAGCGTGGTGTTCTTGTCGTCTGCTGGTAAAAAGAAAAAAGGAGGAATAATTTGCGGTAACTCTTTCTGACAATTCTCATTTAGGTTTGCTGAGGTGATAGAGGCTGAGGACGAAAACAAAAACTTGGTTTATTTTACATTTAATCACAGACAAGTGTCAAGGATGACACGATAAAGTACGAGACATTTGTTTTTTCTTTGTGCTCCATGATGTAAATATAACATGCAGGAGCCCAGATGACTGGATGATGTCATACAACCAACAAACCAGCACAATAACTACTTATATCAACATCATCAGCTAAATTAGTCCAGTCTAAAATAAAGTAAAACTATAATACAAATGAATAAAAATACAACTAACTTGCATAATAGGCTTATACTTCAACGTTTTCCAGAGGTATAATTTGACCTTTTAAATTTGTGGTTACTTATCTATTAAGAGCAAATATAATAATCTGTTATTTGTCTTATTTTGAAAGAACTCTTGACCATAAGAAACAACAGCTGACAAAACAATTGCAACACAAAGTTCGTAAACGTTCGACCGTACATGATCTTTACTAAACAATCAACTTCTGAGCCAGAAGGAACATGATTGATTTCTTTATTTTCTTTGCGTCATGCACACAAAGTGCCCAAACCTCATGGGTTTATGATACACCAAAAAGAATATATTCTTAATATATATTCTTATTCTCAAATAAATTCTGCTACAAAAATAGGTTCCCTTCCTGAAGCAGAGTTTTTCAAAGTCATCCAAACAAAAGAAATCAACATAAATTGAGGTAATTGTATGTAAAACAAATGTAATTCTTAGAAATTTAATTTGAACAACTACGATTTTCTGACACCTGAGCAAACTATCTCCTGACAGGTGATATGATAGAAATCTCCAGAAACGGCTACTAATGGACATTGTTGTTTATATTATTTTGCATAACTTGTAATTATGGTGATTTATAAATCCCATGATGAATAACAAACTGTAAACAAACAACCTCCGATAACCCTGTTGAAGGCTAGATACAGTAAACCTTTGGAAAATGAAGCATGGTATATTGGAAAAGATTTCTTGCTTCATTGACTTGTAGTGAAACTCACACTGCGTGTTTTTATTAAAGTTAGAAAATAAAATTGAGATTAAAGTACTTGTCAGTGTCAAACATTTCTTTCAGTTGAGTAAACCGACCTTTCAGGTCTGTTTATTTCAGACTGAGGCTATAAATTATGTACTTGTAACCACACATGTGTTTAAAAATTGAGTCATCTATGCGGCAGAGGTGAACCCTGCTGCTTTTCAACATCATTCACTTATTCTATCACATGAACTGGAAAAAAGCCTGTAAGTCTACAGTGCGAGCTTGTATTTTCACACCAGGAGTAAAAGTTCAATTTAAGACTCAACAGGAGTACCACATGTTTATTCTTTCTTAAAATAAAGCTTATAACTGGGCCTGCGTCAACAGATTTGGACTTTATTTCACTCTGCAGAGGACAGCACAGGGGTCGTATTCTGTGTCTCTGTCCGAGGTGCTGATTGTGGATCTGTCAGCAGTGCAGGAGCTGTCCAAGGTGTTTGCAGAGTTTCATGTTGACTGTATTGTCTGCTGCTAGTGGGAGGCACTCAGCCTGTGACAGATCTTTCTTACTTAATCACTGAGACCTTATTTGTGGCTTCTGCTGGGCTATAGAAACTGTAGGAGCTTCATTCCTTGCTGAGACTTAGAACATGTTTCCCCGATGTCTTACTTTTAGCAATAATAGTTTAATTTACCTGTCGTCAGCACTTTTTTATTTGTACCAATGTTTCTTTTTCTTAGAGTATTCTGGTTCTTAGTTATTTGCTTTGGGCACAAATTAAAAAGTTTGTTAAATTCTCTGACCGCTACCAATCCTCTCTCTGTCCTTTGGTGGACGCCAGGTAGAGCAGGTGGGCTGTTAGTCAGCGGGTCGGTGTTACAATCCCTAGATCCTGCTGTCCACATGAGACACTAGAGTCTACACCTACGCCAGTGTCTCTGTGAGGCTTTTAGCATTTGAAGTAAATGCTAACGTCAGCGTGCTAACATTGCTGACAGTGATAATGTTAACATGCTGATGTTTGGCAGGTATAATGTTTCCCATGGTCATCATCTTAGAATTATTACACCTTACAAGCACTAAACACAAAGTACAGCTCAATGAGGAATCACCAAAGTCATTAGGATTTATCTTCTGCGTACCAAATGTTGTGGTAATCCAGTCAATAGATGTCAGTATGGTACATTGTCTGACCGGCCAACGTTTCCATTCAAATGTAAAAGTATCATATGTAACATTTCTGTATTGAAAACATCAAAAACAACTAGACCTACGTTATATTTATTGAGTTTCGTACTAACATTTGTACCAAATATTTCCATCAAATTTCAAACTGAGAGAAATCCGTCATTTTAATCAAGGTAAAGGTCCGTTTCCTTCGGTCGCCTGTGATGGCGACGTGTCTCCTCTGCGCATGTGTCGACGTTGGGGTTGTTTGCCAGAAGCTGACAGGATGAAGGATTTTAGTCATTGGACATCTGGATCTTAAGTAATCTGAGAAACAAGTTGAGCAGCGTCGGGGAAAACCAGCAAACTGCTTTATTCAGTGTTTTCACCGGTTTTAATCACCGGTTGGTTTCTAAGAAGTTGAGACCTCTGTGGATAATTGGGATCCCGATTAAAACCTCGTTAACGAAGAACAATGAAGGACTGCCAGCAGACTCCATCTTTTGTTATTGCTTTGATTGAGATCCCTAGTGGCAGAAAATTAAATATTGTGCGTTTAATTCATACTTGACAAAAGCTGTTGGAGGAAAGCATATCAGAGCTGCTCCCCAGATTAATTCCCAGTTTGAAGAGCAGGCCATCACCATAGATTCATCCAGATTCTCCTTTTTCTTTCAGCTGCAGCCACTTGCAAGTCAGTTGGCTCAAGAGCCACTCTCCTAATCCCCATGGGATACAAAGAGAGTGGAAATGTATGTCTGACTTGGTACAAATACAATGTGACCTAACGTTCAGGGCCCTGCCATCCAAATCATTCCCAAGACATGCAATGTTTTGTTTGCTATCTCTGTGTGGTCAGCTCTGGTGTGAGCCACAGCTGTCGAGGAACAGAAATCCAATCCGCTGAATACAAGAATGGTGCGTGATTTCATGCTGTACGCCAATAAAAAGGGCTGAGTTCTGCACCCCGGCAGCAGAGACTACGTAGACATCTGAAGCATTGTTGAATACATTTTTCCAGCGTTCGGCATAAAGCATAAAGAAGCTGGTGACATGTGAGTTATCAGACCACCTGGAGGAGTTGATTATGTTTGCCATTTGAGTTGACACCTGACTCAGTGGGACACCTTTAGCTGTGAGAAAAATGAGGAACCCAGGCCAGCAGAGAGGCCAATGCAAATCACGGACCTCTCAGCGAGCAGTGAGGCTGTGAAATGGCACTTCATTGTATGTGATTGTGTTATTGACTTCCTATATTTTCATGTTAACGGTTGGAATCCACTTCCAGTACTGCAGCCATGTAGGAGCATTAACCGGGTCTTTGTCATTATCCTGTCAAGAGACATCATTTTTGTGAAAACAAAGAGCCTCTCCATATTGGTTTAATTAGCATTTAAAAACAGAGAGCTTAATTCATGAAAATATCCAACTTTTACGAAATCTTTTTTGTAAAGCCTCTTCTGGTTTCTTCCCTAATTAACCCCAACACCCATAAAACACATTAGTTGGACATCATGTAAGTGAAAGGGAATATTTGTTTATTGAGAACTACATCCTGGTGCATTTTGAACGCCTCATCATGAAGTGGTTATTCTGTAACCATGAGCCGTTGGCAGTGATAGGGGAGTGTCATCGTACTGGTTGGAGCGGGTCATACATCTATTTTTGGAATGGACAGATCACAAATAAATGAATTATTCAGGCTGCTAAATATCTACCTATAAAGAATGGTTCACAGTTTCAACAATATACTGTGCTATCACGCTGGGTCTGGAAATGTGAAAAGCCTTCCATCACTTTGGACAATCTGCTTAGCTGGAACTAGTTTCTGATTCACAACTATGCTGCTGTGGCTGTTTGTGCCTTGATTGTGATTGAAGTGCATCTCCTGCTTTTGAAATTAAAACATTCAGACTTCTCTGTTGACAACACACCAGGCACTTCTGTAATCCCTGCATCAGCAGCTCTGGTGCTCCTCTATTCTTAGTAATAACATGTCTTTGCCGTCTTATCTGCCTTCTGATGGTGCCTGATCATCCCTGGTGTCATCTTACCTCGGACCCTATAACTGCTTTACCTCCTCTGACAGAACCTAACCTATGATTACTCAAAGTTTTCTAAGAAAGATAAGTTTATCTAGAAAATTAGCTTATCTAGCTGAATTAAGACAGGCAGGGAAGGCTTGCGGAGGTAACGATGGTGATTGAGCCTATGGCCCACTGGTGAAAACAGTATTTGCAGTATATACAAACTGGGTGTCTGTGGCGATATTCACAGGAAAAATCCAAAGCGACCCATAGCATTTTTCCATCACCCACAGCAAGCGGTAACCTCCAGTTCGGAAAAGTGAAGCCAATGCGGAAGTGCAATTTAAACTTGCACTCTTCCTAATGGCCAGCAGGGGGTGACTCAAAATAATACTTTCTGTTGTACTTCCCTCCACCCTCTTGTGTCACTTCTGGTTGGAAACGGCCAAAGTGCCAAACTCAGGGCTTCAAAACCGTAGTCCATAAACCTATGGGTGACATCACAGTGACTACGTCCACTTTTTATATACAGCCTATACCCAGCAGTGTTTACTCCGCCAGACCGGGTAGATGGAGCTAACGCCAACAAACTTTCTCTTCAACTCACTTTTGTGAAGCGGCATCCTGTTTTCTTTTCTGATAGCGTTGTGAGTAAACGGTTACTATAGCCAAACAAACAGAGAAAAGAGAAATGACTGTCGACGGTGAAACTTCAAAAACAACTACAAAAACTGCCGACTGACTGACGTCACACAGTTTTGATCTCTGGGAGGTGAGATCCAAAAACACATCTGCAATTACCTTCCAAGATTGTAACTTTAACTCTTATTGTGTCCCTAATCCAGTTTCTCACATTACCATTCCCTCTTGTCCTTCATTTCAAATGTTCCTGTGTAGTAATCCTTCTCCAACAATGACTGTCTGTTCTTTTTGAACTGTCCTGAAACATGATTTTAAAGACCTGTACTCACTGGGTGTTTCAGGATTCTCTGATCAGCAGGTCATCTGTCACCTTCCTGCTCTCTCACTCACCAGTCCTTCAGTGTGAGCGCTCAAACAAGCAAAACTGTCACTCGGGCCTAAATCAGGGCATACATTTGCTGTGTAATGTGAGCAGTGCTGGGCCTAACAGACAGTGTTCTGCAAGTTCACACTTCACAAGAGCTAACTCCAAACTCAGCTCACACAGAATACGGTCCCAAAAGAATTAACTAGTTCAACTTCATTCCTTCTGTTTTTTGGGGTTTTTTAAGTAGATACATGCTTCGACTGGATGTGTGCTTTCAATCGGTTGTCGATGTGGCTGACGTTCGGACTTGTTTTTTGAGACCAAGCATGCACAATTAGCATAAAAATGTGAGATTTTCTTTCTGTTGGAATCTGTATGGATTTGTTCTCCTTCAAATATTCATATGAACTGGATTCAGCAGCACCGGTAGCTGTGTTGTCTGAATTGCCAGTTGCAGTAGCTATGCCGCCATGCTTTGTGCCGTCAACCCTCCAATGCCTTAAAGCATAATGTTCACGTTCATTAGCTGCAAACGGATATGTTCAGTTGAGTTGTTTACTAACAGACACATCACAGCCAAATATACAATTATCTGTCCCATAACTAAAACATACAATAAAATATAAACTAATGCCACATTGATTTTCTTTTGGTTTAAAGCGAGTACATTTCTTCTGTCTCTCCCTCTCACGTAATTCTTGTATCTTCTCACTCCATCTTCCACGCTCTTTTCAGCCTTGGTGTCTAACAATACCACAATGCCCTGCCCCACAAAGGCTCCCTGCCCACGGCAATGGGCAGAGAGAGAGAGTGTGTGTGTGTGTGTGTGTGTGTGTGTGTGTGTGTGTGTGTGTGTGTGTGTGTGTGTGTGTGTGTGTGTGTGTGTGTGAGTGTGTGTGTGTGTGTGTGTGTGTGTGTGTGTGTGTGTGTGTGTGACATACAGCACACAGCAGACAGCCATGCATGAAACATAGTTTGCATTAAATACTTGATGAGGTGTGTGAGGCTGTGAGGCTGTCAGGCGTCGTTCTGCAGCTCTCACTGAGAATAGTTGTCACATCCAATGAACAATTTTGTCTTGTGTAACGTCTCCTGAGCCTAAATGAGGGGATTCAGGCCTGACAAACATTCCTAACAACCTGCTTATATACTTTACTGTACATACACACATTACAGCTCACCCCAGAGTACAGAAATGATGATAACAAATGTTTCCGACTGTTGTGAAAACGTAGCAAACAAATGTTTTGCATTCCCATTTCCATGTAGCTTTAAAGTCTGAGTCTTAGAATAAACTCAATCTCCGTATCAACTTATTGCTGCTCTTCACTGAAACTGCTGCACTTATGTAAACATTTTCCAAACATTTACACTGATATATTTCTTATTTTTGGAAATTGTGATTTTCTTTGTTGTTGTTTTTTAATAAAATTGCGTGTGTTCGAACAATGTTTGTCTTCACTGCTGGAGATGAAGGCTTTCAAATAAGAGAAAACACTTTTGAACACATGTTTTGATAAAGGTTTTAGTGAGTATTAAGATACCAACAAGTCCTCCAAATTAAATGACATAATACGTAGTTTGTTAGACCGACACAAAGCGGCGCCTCCTACGGCCGGCAGTAGGAATGCCAGCATATCGGTTTCCCTTATTCCGTTTCAGTTTGGGGCGAAGGTTTCTAAAGTTATTCAATCATCCAACAAGCAGCTCTGACAGAGTATACTGGGACCTTCACTCAGTACTTACCCGACTACTCTAACCTCCTTACCCACTGGCACACGGCTCCGAGCTCCGAGCTCATTCATTCCCACTACTCCATTACTCAAACAGAAGTGAATATGCATGGCGGATGAATACACATTTGGTTTGGAGCTCTAGTCAATATTTACTCCATCAGGAGGGTACGCGAAACTAACTCAAAATAAACTTAATTGCTCATGTTCACAAATAACACGCAACATTTCTTGGCTCATTTTGGTGTCATTTTTGGACAGCGATTGAGGTGCATGCCACAGAGGAATAGTCTAAACACACGCTTGCATTAAGGATTTGTTGGTTTTGGTCTATTAATGAGATTAGTTGACACTCAACTATGCCAGCCGATAAATATTAAGCTACTGTTCCAGTTGTATGAGTAACATTTCCTGTTTTTATTTGATTCATTGCATATGAAACTAGAAGGGAACTCGGGGAGCAAAGACCTTACCCAATTCCCTTTTCCAGAAGTGAAAAATAAGGCATGTATCCGCCATATGATTTGGATCCGCCCCAAAATTGATTGGGTTCTTCCTTGTCCCACGCTACACCCTTCCACTAAGTTTCATGAAAATGGGAGCAGTAGCTTTTCTGTAATCCTGCAGACAAACAGACAAACAACCAACAAACCGGACGTGGTATGATGAGATATTATTAATCAATAGTAGTAATAATAATTATAATAATAATAACTACATATTACTTTTAGCTAACCCTGTACATGAACACATACATTTACACATTTAAGGTCTACAGAAATAGTCACACTGCACACACACACACACACACACACACATCCCAGGTCTCTGGAGCTGCACCTTCAGGCCAGATTAGTTTGAGTGACTCAGAGGCAACTCTCCTGCTGTGTAATTGAACACTACTGTACCCTCTCTGTTCACACACTTAAAGAAACACACACACACACACACACACACACACACACACACACACACACACACACACATATACATGGATCATGATTACTGTATTAAATCCCACATTGTAAAGAAAAAGATTGGAAAGTATGTGAAAGAGAAGTGAAGAAGGAATATTAAAGTGAGAGTAAAATAGGGGACAGGAACAAACGAGAGCACAGAGAGATGTAAGACAGAGGGGTAAGAAAGAGAGAATAAAGCAGAGGAGACTTGTCGTTCCTTAAATACTGCTGCTGAGATGCTGCTCCGCTGATCAAACGAAGAGAGAGAAGAGGTGAGGGGGCGCACGCGTAGGAGGAGAGAGAGAAAGAAAGAGATATAGAGAGCAGAAGAAAGAGATAGAGAAGCTGCTGAATGCAAAGAGAGAAATAGAAGGTGGTGAACAAGAAGGAAAGGGAATGGTGGCAGCCATCAAATTTTGAATTGTAAGAGGTGTGACGTTACGGACAAAGATTTGACTTCTACAAGATATAAGTGCCCCGTCGGCTCTCTAACTGCCAGGTTTAATTTCGTCACATAGAAGTCAGTCACATACCTGTAACAGCAGCAGAAACACTGCCATCAGCCCACTGGCACTCTGCTGACGTCAGTGACAGTGACGGCCGCCATCTTAAGGATCTACAGCGGGGAGACACTGTTTAAAGAAGTGTGTGTGTGTGTGTGTGTGTGAGACAGCTCTTAAAAAAAAGCCTAATAGAGTTTGTACCCCAGTGGACTCAGCATCCTAGCGCCTCCACACACACACACACACATTTATACAGACTGGCCTGAAGTTCAGGCTTTAACTTAAGCTGACAGTCAGGACACACACTTGTCACATATGAAAGTAACATTAGGTGGTATCACTGTGAAAACACACACATTTTTAGACATTTTCTCATGAAAGCAATGACAGAGAACTTGAAAATGAAACGCTCTGTAGCACAGATGATAACTCAACCAGTCGTTCCTGCAGACACCTTTTATAAAAGTGAAGTAGAGACCATCTTGTGATAGGATCAGATAAAATCTGTCCACAGACAGAAATATAAACATCTGGCAAAGTACTCAAAACTCTTTTCTCACTAACAAAACTCACTGAATGTGTGTGTATATACTGTTTGTGTATATCTTCTAAATTGTTTAATGAATTCAATTCATAAAGAAGTTAGGGGGAAATGTTACCAACACCAATATATTGTCTTAGTCTTATTACTTCTACCAGAGGCTGTATTAAACCATGGGCCCCGGGGCTACGACTTTTTCTGTTTGTCAGCACGATTGGGGGAAAATTGCTGGCCCGACTTTCATGAAACTTGGAGGAAAGAAGAACCCATAACATTTTGGAACAGATCCGAATCACGGGGCAGATTCTAGTTTTTTATGCAGTCAGGTGAGTCGTGTCATTGTGATGGGCTTTGTAACGGTCCACTTTTTATTTTATTTAAATCTCTAAAAAACCTAATTCCCCAAAATGTAACAGAAAAGCAATATGGTGTATTTCCACAGTGACTAAAACAATTAAAAATTAAATGTATCAAGTAAAATAAGCAAAACATTATTTGGTTCCAACCTTTTTTTCTCCGTTTTATAATATTGTAAAATACCTATTATTATTATTATTATTATTATTATTATTATTATTATTATTATTATTATTATTATTATTATTATTATTAGTTGCAGCCCAATTATTATTTCATTACCTTTTAAACATAACAACATATTTGTACATCTTTGATCCAGACATAGAAAGGTGTTTGAGAGAAGAAGACCGAGGCGTGTGTGAGTGTGTGTGTGTGTGTGTGTGTGTGTGTGTGTGTGTGTGTGTGTGTGTGTGTGTGTGTGTGTGATGAAAGAATGACTGAGATGAAACGCTGTAGTCTCAGAGGAGAATCCGGCCGCCATAATTGAAAAACACATCCGTATTAATCAGTGCATTAAGTAAGACTTAAACAACTCGAGTTAAACTCTTTCCATATAATGATCTTTAGTTAGATTTTTATGTGTCAAGTATGAAGTGAACTCATACACGTCTAATTAGCATGGACCCTCATGCATTCATATGTCCTTCATTTATTCATACAAAGGTTCATGCTGAGTCTTGCTCTTATTAATGCATGGATAACAGATATGTCACGTACACGTGTATGTATAAAGTGTTTCATTAGTTTATGGATTTTTTCATCAGAGCGTGAAAGTCGGGGAGCAGCTGTCCTTTTTCAGGGAGGTCTGACTTTGAAAGGTGGACAGGCTTTTAAGTCAGCTATAAATAAGGAGATCATTCCTAACGCATTGTGATACTTACTCGTGTATTTTGAATTCATAATTCAAGCAGCAGCGGAGCACAAAAGCCTTTGTTTAACCAATAAAGACGAAGCACAGAGCACGGAGCACAAGTTCACACATTGTTTTAGAGCTGATGTGGAAGCTTTTCAGCCAAGAAATGACTGTTTCCATGTAAATATTTTATATAAAGGTATTTTAATATGTGTAAATAGTTAATAAATGCAATTGTGTTTGAGTCTGACTTAGCGGAGTAGATAGCTGAGAGTTAGATCGTTGAGAAAACCTCATTATGTGGTTGTAAAATTAATTTTCCATGCATCCACCCATCTACTTTATCCAGGTCAGAGCAGACTACATTACTTCCTCCCAGCAATTTCCAATGGAAACTTCCCCCAACTTCTTCCAGATGCCCCCGTGGGTTTAGGGCTGACTTAATGTCAGGAGAGCACAGCTTTCTCTCTCTGAGGGTAAAACGACTGAAGGCTCATAGCAGTGACCCTGGCACCTCACACTCTGATAGGAAACCTCAGGGAAAACAGGGATAAGCTGTTTCTAAATCCACAAAATACATTTACACAGGATTATGAAATTCCCTGGACTTCTCTGTTATCTGTGTGAGGAAAAACTGTTGGTGTACTGCTCTGTGGTCAGCGCAGATTCAACATAGTTCCTCCTGAGTCTGAATATCAACAGTTGAGTGTTAGTATTCTTTACAGCAACGCAGTGTGAGGCTTTCCCAGGGAGGCTGAAGGCCAAATGTACTGAAAGAGAGTGCAGTCGGGCAGTTTGAGAGATGTTCAGACTGGAGGGTCTGCATCACCCAATTATTGTACCTTTCCGATACAACACCACAATCTGACTGTGACAGTCACGGCTGCTTTCTGTAGAGATTATCCAGGTGTGCACAGGTGTGGAGATAGGAAGAGCTTTAAGTGCTTCACAAACAAACAAACACTGCCCATGCTCACTGCACCAATTTCCTCCAAACAAAAGCTTGTGTTGGTAGTGAGGGAGAGCTGGAATACGTTCAGTAACTGAGTCAATGTACAGACTTTTCCTCCACATTCAGTTCAGGTTTTTGAATTAAGAAAGCACAACTATTCTACACACGCCAGGAAACCTTGCTACTCTTGTGGTACTACCATCTTGATTCTCCACCCAGGAAGGGTTCTTCTTCTACCCCTACGGTTTTTGTCATTTTGGACCCTACTGGCCGTTTTACTGTCCTCCGGCCTTGTGCCACAGTTGGTGGATTTCATATTGTCCTGAGAAAGATTTATCAAGGAGAGTTGCTGATTTAAAGAAAATGTATAAGTTGTGTACAATTTAGCTGTTCCCATGTGGTAGATAACTTGTCACTTGCCGGTCATGTCTTGTAATACCTCTTGTTCCACGAGGGACGACCGCGAGTCACTGTGGCGCCAGTCTGCCTAACTCCCCACAGGTTCAGCAAACTGTCTGTCGCAGCCGTTACACAGGTTAGACCCAGCGTGTCTTTGGTTTGCGCCGACTAAATTCGAGTTGCTGCGGCCGCTTACTGAAGGTCAGTCTCCTCAAGCTGGCGGCGGGGAGGACGAAACAGAAATAGGAGTTTTTCTCTTATTTCTTCCACAATAAAAAAACGATCAAAGCATACAGGGGCCGTACAGCCCCCAGTTAGTGGCACAGTAAACACACAGATGGCGAACGTAAACTAAAGGCCAACACCACACGTGAAGATTATAAAATATCAGTGTTATTTTGACCGGCTCTGAGTTTCAAATGTTTGGTCGAATATTGCGTATGCTTTCCCTGCTGTTCGTGAGTAGTTGCCATTATTTATATATCTTATTACTATAAATGTATATTGTACGGACCCTGTAGTAGCAGAGAAATGTGTTTTGTGTGTGTTGCCGGGCTTTACACATTGCACTTTCAAGCACAACGGGATGTCAGGATAAATCTCATCCTCCCACACACCTTCCATTTACCACAGGTGTAATTTCATGAGGAGACAAGGAGCCTTGTCATCCTTAATATATCATATAAATCATTTATCCCCTTCAATTAACTCTATAGACCATAAGTCTTCAACAGGGGGTCTGCGAACCCCAGGAGGTCCGCGGAGGTACTGCAGGGGGGGTCGCGAAATTGTTTTTTTTTACAATTTTTGTTTTGCTTTGCCATTCACATTCCCTCCTCCGCTGTACTTCGCGAGGGACGACGACACACACCTACAGTCAGAGGCAGAGTGGAGTCTCTGACTGTAGGTGAACACTGACACTTACAATGGACGATGTCGTTTCCATACGTCGTTACGTGAAGGTGGAGTAAAACCAACACTGCAACCTTCATCCAGCATCTACTTGCATCAGCTCAAGCCCTGCACCCCCTGGACAAGTTAACCTCTCGTAAGGCTGCTGCAGAATTCCCTCAATGTCCCCTCATACTGTACGCAAAGTATTAACGTTACTGCTGACCTCCCTTTACTTCCCCCCCTAATTTAAACCTGCAATAGAGTACGGCAGGAACGAGTCCTAAAACCTGGAAATGAGTCAGCATTTTTGCTTAAGAGATGTTCCCGTTATGTTCTACGACATAAACATACTTCAGTGATTACCCCACTCGTGATTTTTGACTTAAAAAAGGCGGTTGAGACTATCATCACGCCAAACACTAGTCTACCTTTAGTTGCGGAGACACAAAGTCATGCGACCGTGTAGTTCTTTAACACCTAACGTTAGCTCTTTTCTTCTGGCGACTGCGTTTACGATTCAATAATCACAAAAGTGGTGTTCGTTTGTGAAGATTAACTTGCTGAACAAAATGTATCATATCACATGTGCCACGGTTTATCATCCCTGCAGCACTCTATATGTCTTTTCTGTCCCTTTGAGGGGAGCGGAAACAAGTTGTGAACACAACATTGACATACCATTACCTTTTATGTTCTTGTCAGCAGTAGCTTATTTACAAGTCCAGCTGTTATCGAGCTACATAGTCAGTCATTTGGAGTTGTGTTTTTGGCCACCTGAAGAATGTAAGTCTTTGCGCTTTATTTTAGGTCTCTGCCAGGTCTCTCCTGAGGGAAATATGTGACTCTCTATCTGCTAGATGCTCCACTGTGTTCACCAGCTAACTGTGTCTGTCTGTTGTTTAGTGCTGGGCAGGTAGTAAACACTGGGTTTTTAGAGCTTTTTGACTGAAAACGACTGAACAATGAGCTGAAAGTCACAATAAAGCTCCACAAAAGAGAGATTCAAGTGATAACTTTCTGTAGGTTCATCACTACAACCCTTTTCACCTTGTTTTCACATTCGTTATAATAGGCCCTTCACTTAAATTGCTCCTCCCGTTCTCAGTTCACTGTTCAGGTCAGTATGTCATATTAAGTGCCTGACATATAATATATGCAGTATATTAAACACATGAATGGTATCCCATTAAGAGCATAGTGCTCTCATCGTTGAAGAATATAATTGTAGTGCACAGCTTGAGCAGTTCCCAGAAGATGTCTCCCCCAGAGTTATAATGAACATTATGCCTTTTCTGGTAACAAGCTTTCTTACTGACCTCCACAGAGGAAATGGACTCAGACCCTTTTAAATCTTCAAGCATTACCTCCCAAATGATACGTCTAGCAGGTTTAGAAGTTATCCTCCCACCTTCAGGCAGTAATCCTTCAAGATCCGAGTGTCACTTTCGGACATACGTCTCGCTCCTCCTGCACTGACTGGACCTTTTCAGCTCGCAGCTTTCTGTTTTCTGTCTTAAACTCAAACTTAAAAGATCTCCTTTTTCAGCTTCACTCAACTTTCATGTCCCCCAGCAGATTCTTGGGTTGCTGCAGTCATTTAACAATTGTGTTGGTCACTTGGAGACAGCGGAACAAGTCTCTTTACACCTTTTTGTTTTGTTTTGGCAAACGGGTGAACAAACAACGGCCTTATCGCCAGGATTTGCGTATTTGACTGTAACTGTTCATGACAGTTTTAAACACTGTTAAACAAACTTGTTTTATGCATACTGACACATTTAGCTTCGCATACAATAATAACTAATGGGATTGTTTCATAGGTAGTGGAAAGAACTGCCCCATGTTTGCTATTAAACTCTCACCATGCAACTGTCGCTCTCTTTACAGACGAGTCCACTCTGCGCTTCAGGTTTCTTTGCCAGTGTGTCGAACACTGTTTTCCAGTCGTTATGTGTCGGCATTTGTGTGTCATACAGCGATTGGCTGTGCAAAGTGCAAAGACATTTCCCCCTTCAGGAGAGGAATGTGAAAACACCTCTCTGCTGACCAGCTTTGTACAGATACAAGTCAGAACACTCAAGGTCCGACACTTTAGGGGACATAAACATAGGGAGGGGATCTCTGAGTCAAATATTCTGTCCAATATTTTTGTCTGACTCTGTTTTGGTCTCCACCAACTCCTGAGGGAAATATTCAGCTCTCTAGCCGCTAAATGCTCCACTGTGTTCACCAGCTAGTCACTAATTTGGCCGGTCTGTCGTTTGGTAATGGTAGTGTAAGGTGAAAATAGCTTTGTGTGGCTACTCCTATAAATGAGGTTGATGAGAGCAGTGAGACTGAATCAACACTTGAGTTATGGTCCGTAAAACCCATAACCCAAAAGTCTAAAAGAGTCTTGATAGTAAACTTAGGGGAATTGGGGAGTTGTTATAGTTTTGCCCACAGAAAAATGCCCATCACTAGTTCGCAGAGCCCAAGGTGATGTCTTCACGGGGCATGTCTTGTTTGACCATCAGTCAAAACCCTCAAAGATAATACATTTACAAGGATTTAAAATAACACGTGCTGACGGTCTAGGGGCTGTTGTGCCGACCATTAGACACAATACTCACAGTTCCAGTCATCTCTCTACTGTTGGCTATCCAATATAGTCCCCCTACCAAAATAATTAAAAGAAAACAATATAAAACTGAGAGAAGCAGCAGATCCTCACATCTGATCTGAGTTTTATTCTCACTTTACAACATAAAACCCAAAAAACTATACAAACTCACAACACCACAAACACATTTTTGATTAATCCATTATCAAAGTTGTGCCCATTTTCTTTGACTTATTGACCTTTTAGTTTCAATACTAAGACAAGCACTCACCAACAACTGGTCTCATCTGCACATCTCTATGTCCTTGACCTCCAAGAGAAGAGCACAACGAATGTTGGTTAAAACCACTGGGCTGGATCATGGTGAAGAGAGTCCAGTCAGGGCATGAATTTGAGTGATCGACCCACAGAGGTACAGTACAGGTCGAAGGCTAATGGCACACAAAGTCACACCAGGTAAAGCCTGCTGAACATTTTGAAATGTACCAAAACGAAATATCACTTCAAGCACAGAATATTGGAAGAATGAGGCGATGCTGAAGAGAGGGCAAGTGTGTGTGTGTGTGTGTGTGTCTGTGTGTGTGTGTATGTGTGTGTGTGTGTGTGTGTGTGTCTGTGTGTGTGTGTGTGTGTGTGTGTGTGTGTGTGTGTGTGTGTGTGTGTGTGTGTGTGAGGGCAAGTGTGTAGGTGTGTATGAGTGAGTGAACACATAGAGGAGCTGATCCTATCAGACTCTTGTCAGGTCCTGTTGGGTTTTCTATATAAACCTGTGAGCAAGGAGACTTGTGCTACACTTTTTTAACCCCTTCCTGACTATATGTCTCTCTCACACACACACACACACACACACACACACACACACACACACACACACACACACACACACACACACACACACACACACACACATTGTCAGTCTCTTCCTGTTTTCCTCTGTCTTTCTACATTTCCCCTTTTCTCACATCATTAGTCTCCCCATGTCTCTCCCTGGAGCTCAGTGAGGATTTAGGCCTCCTCTCCTCCTAGACTCACCTACATCCTTTCATCCTGTTCCCTCCTCTCATCCTCCTCCTCCTCACTCCCCTCTCCCTCCTTTTCTTCTCTCTTCTCTCTCTCCCCCTCTCCTTGCTTAACCTGCTTCCTGAGCCCAAAAAATAAACCCACACACACAAGCAAACACACACTGACACATTACACAGTGTGCACATGCACACAGAATCAAGCCCAAACCCATCTGCAGCCAGCAGCACATCATCTAATCCTTATGCTTGGGGAGGAGGGGGACCTTGCAATCATTCCTGCTCTCTTTCTGCCCCACCATTCATTTTCCTTTCTCTTCTTCAATCATTTTCTTCATCCTTTAATGTGCCCCACTGGTGTTGCTTTTGAGGATGCACTTTCCTCTTTTTTAACCTTTTTATTGTCTAGTCCAGTGGTTGTCACGAAGATGCACGCAGACTGACATTCAAACCCCAAAAGCCAATTTCACTCATCGGCACACCTTCTAATAAAACATTTTTTTTAAAAGTGAAATAAGCTGGTGTAGTATTTGGTTGGGATGAAAGCCTGAAGCCTGTAAGCTCTGTGTGACACATGGTGACTGAGAGCCACTGGTGTTGAAGTGATGCTGCTGTCCTGCTGCGCTGGACGCTGCTGCCGCCCGGTGGCCGCATGCCTGAACCGCACCCCCTCTTCTATAATGACCGTTTGATTTTTATATATTTTTTAAGGGTTTGCATCACGACCCTCTCTCTCTCACACACACACACACACACACACACACACACACACACACACACACACACACACACACATACATACACATACACACTATCACCACAGCCAACACCTCTACCCTCCCTCTCCATCCATCCAGCCCCCCCCCCCCCCCCCCCCCCACCACCACCACCACAACCCCTCCTCTCTGGGTTGGATAAATATTGCTGGAAGATATATAACGTGTTGCTATGGTGATCAGCTTGTGGGTTATTTATTTTCATGGCATTTGTGGAAGACAGGGACATGCTGGTGCGCAGGGAGCTCTGAAGATCTGGTGTGTGTGTGTGCAAGCATGTTTATGTTTGAGCGAAAAGGATGGAGGGAGGGGAGGGATGGTGTCTCCTTTTGAAGTGGAGGAACATTCACAAAAACATAGCAGACCCAAAAATAGGAGACAATCTCTCAGACCTTGCGTTTTCATGCACACCATGCACCGCTCACATACCGTAGCCGGTGTGCACAAAACTAAGAGCCCTGACTAGCAGCCATCTCTGGGGAGTGTTTAACCTCTCCTCCTCCCCTTCTCCTCCTTCTCCATCCCCTCCACCACCTCTTCATCTCCCACCACCACCCCTGCTCTCCGGCTGCTCTATCTCTCTGGAGACTCATTCTCAGTCTGCCTGATTGGCTTCTGTTTATGTGCATGTGCTAATGTGTTTGTGTGTATGTGAGTGTATAAGCATGCTGTCCTCCATCAATTAGCGCAAGCTGGTGCAGCAATTAACATTACCCATTGTGTTTAGGCTGTGTACGTCGTCTCACATCCACACATGCACACGAGGGATCATTGATCGCCAGCTGTCTGCCATTGAAGGCTCCCTAATGGTCAAGCCCACACAGACACACAATTGCTAAGACGGAACGGACTTTTGTATGTGTTTGTCAGTAATGGTTCACAAGACATACCACAAACTCTCTCTTTCAGACCAGACGGCATCCTAGGAGACACCTATATGTGTGTGTTTATGAGTGCGTGTGAGCTGATACCAGTGAAGCCCAGATGGCCATCTTCGAGGGGTTTTGTGGAACATTCAGACACTTGTTGCTTCTCGTCATGTCTCTCTCTCTCTCTCTTCCTCACACACACACCAACACACACACACACACGCACACACACACACACACACACACACACACACACACACACACACACACACACACACACACAGTGCTTCTTTTGAAGTGTGAAACAGCTTGTGGTCAGCTCTGCTCCTCTTCCATGGTTCCATCAAATAGCAGCCTTTAGAGCCTTCAGATACATGATGAAACAAAAACAACCGCACAGTGTTAGCAGAGGAAAGCAGGAACATATATTCTTGCTGGAAATGGTGGATAGGCAGTGCGGATCTTTACCCTTCTCTGTAGAAGGGTGAAGAAGTGTAAGGAGATCAAATGTTGGCGTTTACCCTAAAGGTTGACCCAAATGTGCTGTTTACCTGGTAGCTTTCCTCAAGCACATCTAAGGCTGTGTGGTGGTTCTTTGAGTGATTGAGTGAAGACAGACTAGTTTCCAAGAGCTGCTGTTTGTGTGTGTGTGTGTGTGTGTGTGTGTGTGTGTGTGTGTGTGTGTGTGTGTGTGTGTGTATGTGTGTGTGTGTGTGTGTGTGTGTGTGTGTGTGTGTGTATGTGTGTGTGTGTGTGTGCTGGCACTGAGGTCAAACTGGTTGTCAGATCAGTGATAGACATGGAACCAAATACCTGTAAAGACTTCTGCTATGAAACGGGAAGCACCATTTTTGGCTTATTTTTAGCAACTGTACGAAAGTTAATTGAGGGCGAGGAGAGGTCACAAAAGGAGAAGCTATTATAATTTCTCTTCTGGCTGAAGGGGGGTAGCCTCCATTTTTGTGGACAGCAGGATAGAGTTTGGATTATTATGTTCAGTTCATGTTCCACATTTCTAATCTTACCTCTACTGTGCACATCTGTGTCTGAATTTTTGTTTCATTAAGATAATTAGGAGTAAAGTTGAGTGTAAAATGTAAAATGATTTAATATTTGCATTTTGCTCTTTTAGTAAATAATGGTTAAACAACTACAGTTTTAGATATTGAAGAAGGCCTAAGAGAAACAAGGTGCAGCCACTCTCCCCACCCAAATAATGTCGCTACAGTCGCACAGTAATCGAGGAACATACAACTTGAAAGCACTCAGATGGTTTGTACATCCACCAATATTTGGTATTTTAATATCTGCATTGTGATCAAGATCTGCATTAACATACATATGACAGACAAGCTGGTTCATTTCTGGAAGATTCCTAAATAAAAGGATGAATTTAAGTAATGGACAGTGAATTTAAACACGTTGCTCTTCGTGCATCTTAAAGGTGAAATGCCATCAATTTCTTAATTGAGATTATCATGCATGATCTAAATTTGGGCAATAGGACTGGCAGACAAAACTTTAGCAACACGGTTACAAGAAAACAGTATTGAACTTCCGGTAGGTTTTATGTTCCAAATCTGATAAACGATTGGATGAAATTTGTAGGAGTGTTAAAAAAGAAAAGTGTGAGAATATGTGCGTAGGTGGAAACTGATGTGGCCTATTTGGACAGATAGGTGAGGATAAAGAAAAGATACTGTTGCTTAGAGGCCTTGTGGTTAGAATGGTTTTGGTGCAAACCTTGTACAAAAATAGAAAGTCCCTCCTGTGTTCTGTTACGTACTTTTTGACATATCCTTCTCACTGAACAGGACTGAAAGCACAACCTGGTGAGGTCATAAACTGATATCCATGTCGCTCAAGGTCTGTCCTAATCATATTCATTCTTTGGGTGTCAAAAGATGCCACCAATTAGTCATCAGTGTGACACAAATGCACTGAGTCACCTCAAATGACATCTGAAATTGTATAATTTTGTCATTATGGTGATTGTGTTTTAGCATCACTTGTTTGTTGCAACAGGTTTTATTTAACCCTCTGATATTGCAGAAAGCGTAATTAGTTAAAATGTTTTACATCTGATTGTTTTAATGGAAGACTACTGTTCAAAATCTTGTTTGCATGTTTAATATTTTATTATCCGTTTAACATTTTAGGTCACTGCCAATGTGTTTAGCAGCTCAAGCTTATTTTCAAAAGGGAAAGAAAAAGCAGAACAAAGTAGTCTGCATCGCCCCCGTGTGTTGGCAACGTTAACTGCACAATGTTCCCAAATGTGTTTGAAGTTTGTTGACAACCTGCTTTCACAGAGCTCTGTTCTACAGCAGTTACAATAACAAACTGAGATATACAACCACCGCGCTCTCCTTTCAGTAAAGCCTTTATAATTTTGCCCTGGGCGACTGATAACTGAATATAAAGTTCTTTCAAAGAAAGGGAAATTATTAAGGAACTGAGAATGAACAAGGCAAGGCAATAGATAATAGCTGTACTGTTTTTCCACTTCATTGCACCTTTTTATCTTTTCATTTTGTGACTGGCCCGGGGTAATTCATAGAAACCTCCCTTTTGAGAGTCAAGATTAATCTGCACCTAAAATAAGACCTTGCAAAGCAGACGGTGCAAAGAGTCAAATCCAACTGACAGAAAACTCAAAGACAACTTAGACAAACGCTTGTATTTTCTTTAATGTCAGAATTGTATTTTCTTTAATGTCAGAATTGTTATTGTACATGGACATCCCAAAGGATTTGCACTTCTTTTTACAATATGTACCACATATAACAGCACCTACATGTTATTTACACACAGTACACAAGATTGTATCACAAAGCAGTGTGTGAAATAAGCAAAACAAGTGTCCCAAGCCTTGCTGAACCATCGCCCCTATAGTGCACGAGTTGGCTAAGCAAAATAAAATATCACAGCCATCGGCCCAATCTGGTTCACAGGTAAGTGCTCCCTGTAATTTTATAGGTTTAAAGCTGAAATCACAGGTGTGAAAGTGTTGTAACGCTCTTAAATACAAGAGACAAAATGATAGCACACCAGGGTATGTACTTGTCAAAGTGTAATCATAAATAAAGTAAAATACAAGCTTTGAATCACTCTGAATGCAAAATGCTAGAAATGTATTTGTATTTGACGCGGACAGTTAAACTGTGTATATTTGGATTATTTGTAAACATGACAATACTTATGAGCAACAGCATGATTGGAAACTTGCAAATAATAATGCAGGACATGGGTACTTAAACAAATCGTTGTTGAAAATACATCTTGCTCATCTCTTGTGAACACACTACTCAAAGTGTCAGCTAACTCAGTCACAATTATCTGTGTAAATAGGACTGACCTGCTTTGTGATAAAACCTTGGTTAGGGCTGCAAAGAGCAACTAAAGAAAAAAAAAAGGGTGAATTTAGGTAAAACAGGAAATAAGTCGGTCAAGTGGGTGCTGGATTTGCCAGAACCCCGAATCCACGCGCACACACACACTCACACACACACACACACACGCGCACACACACACACACACTCACACACACTCACTGTTGCACAACAACCAGAGATACTGTAGCAGCTTTCTCAAAGGCAAAGACAAGTACAACACAGTAAGTGGCAGTTCTGCTGTCAGATACGCAAACACAAAGCAGCAGCAGAATGAGATACACGCGATGACAAGCATTTAGTCGACCCACGCGGCAAGGAGGTGGTTCAGCCTCCCAAGGAGCCGGGGTTTCAGTCCAGTCTGGTTTGGCCAGCACTCCACAGTGGAGGAGGAAGTACGCTTGAGGAATGAAGGGAAGAGAACGGCAAACAGCAGGTAACAGCCCGGTTCATCTGATTATCGGATGTGAAGAACAAAAGGAGTCCGGGCAAATAAACAATGTCTAAAACGCAACATTCTGCAATTTAAGGATTTCAAGTGTGATGTGTGCTCGCTTCTCTATCAGATCTACTGTGGGCAACCAAACAAACAAGAAAGATTTTTTCTGAAAAAACAAAACAGAACACTGCTATGGAGAGGATGTGTGAGACAACAGAGGGGGATGAAAGAAAAAGGGAATAAATGTGTGGATTGGTAATAGTTAAGTTTCTTTATTCGTAGCATTGCAACTAAGATGAAAAGGAGGAAGATTTCAAAGGTTGGCCAAGGCATCAGTCCTCATCAGCTGTCCAGTCGGCCACCAAGGAGAGGACAGAGGAGGGATTAGTGGTGTAGGAAAAGTTCAGAGCATCCTGTTACGTTTATGAGTAGGTGAGTCTGTGATGACATCACTACAAGGGGCAGGGCCTCGTTTACGATTGGCTGTGGAATCCAAATGGAGCGCCATCTCCTCAGCAATGAAGGTGTTGAGGTCCACGTCATGAAGACCATTCCTACGACGGCTAAGGGACTGGGCAGGGTGAGTTGGGGAACCAGGAGGACCAGAACGCACAGAGATGCTTGCCATGGCACCACTAAGACCTGGAATGAATAAAAAGAAAAGAAAATATGAATAAAATCAACTGTATGAACACTAACGTGCCATTCTTATACCACAACAACCTCCTGCTGAACATTTTGACCTACCATGCAATGCTATGGCCTCTCTGAAAGGCTGAAGGTCGGTCTCCACGGAGCTCCCCGTCTCTGGGGGCGATGGTCGGCTTGCTGACACCATCGCAACCCTCGGCGGGGCGCGAGCTGTCCGTGGAGGTGGAACTTTGCCACACAGGAAGCTGATCAGGTCTTCGCGTCTGATAGTTCTTCTGCGTTTCTTAACCCATGCAATTACATCCTTATTCCTGCGCTGGTGGCCCAAGTGGATGCCCAGGTCATAGCTCCGTTGGCGGGCCTCCATACTCTCTGATGACAGAAAAGGAAAAATGTCTTTAGTAAATCTGGACAACACAAACCAATCTGGACACCATACAAAATACACTAAAACAGACAGAGAAGTTGGGTAATAGTGAAAGCTACTTGCCTTTATACAGGTTAGTGACAGCTGTGGCTGCATTCTGGAAGGGTACCCAGAGAGAGAGGCCTTGCTGCTGGCATACTCTATCTGTAAATTCAAAAAGTTAATCGGGTTGTTGTTATAACTTTCCAGTGACATTGATGTAGTCCTTGTTTAGAAAAGTTCAAGCCTTAACAGTCAGAAATGGGCCTTTAAAATACAATTGCACATGTGTATACACAAAGAGGATCCATGCATTTTAAAACTAAGACTTCATGTAATGGCTGCTTAAACACACCCAAGGTCCTATTACAGCTACCTACACCACAAAAAGAATTGCAATGATCTCATGAAGAGTATTGACAGAAACAGGGTAAGACAAAAAAGCTTATAAAATAACTGGTAACTCCAGCTAAGGATTGAAAATACACAAAAGCCTATGTAGTTCTCCACTACCAATCATACTTGCATGATTTAAGTTGACTGAAAATCATTGCATCAAATCTGTTTATGAAGTTTCTTATACAAATGACAAATGACATTTTATGAAGATACAGCTGTGTTACAGTCTGCACATACATTGAGGGGGAGGGGGAGGTCTAGACTTTCTAGACTAAGTGGGGGACTAATGACGGCACTTGACATGTAGTCAAAAGCCTGTCTGGACATTGGAGAACAGAGTCTTCTTGAACATTAATTTCAAACAAATAATTTACTAGTCAAATCTAACCAACATGATGTCACCATTTTAAATATAGACGTTTTAAATAGAGGCCTTCGTTTACTTCCCGTTTCAGTATCTGCTAATAGCAGAAGCTGATATGAGCCCAAGTTATTTTTCCAAGCATGTTGTGTTCATAACACTTAGCAGAACCTGACTTCAATAAGAAAATGTTTACTTTGTCGTATCGCCATTTTGTTCTGGATATTAACAACAATGCATTAATCAGCTAAAGTCCATGGGATCATGTGTTGGAATAAAATGTATTTGTGCCGGTTCTTTGTGCAATACATAACACTGCGACAATTAACCATCGTTGCATTTGTGATACTCAACAAACGAGTTGTTTTCGGTCGGCGAACTCCTCCCTGTATATCGCCATTTTGACGAGCTAGGTAACTGTTAACGGGTGGACAAAAACATTTTAAGTGTGAGCCATGTTGTGTCCAAACAGGACGAATAACTGTGCTTAAAACTGTGTAGAAAACCTGCTGCTGGGTCAGCCGGTGGGCAACTTAGCCCGATTACTTATCAATGCGTTTATCTCTGGAGGACCTCTGACAGCTCGGGCCACTCTGAGCAAGATCCAGCCCGTTGTCCCGCACTCTGACACGGTGACCGGCTGTTAGCAGCTGTTAGCGTTAGCAGCGGGTTAGCTTCCATCGGCAAGCCACGGAACATGGTCACGATATCGAAAAGAGAACTGCAGAATCACCGATTTTATACACAATTCAAAAGGACACACATTTGAGTGTCAACGAACTGGCATGGAAACACATTATGTGAATAAACAACTACGAATAGCTAACGATGTTAGCCTCGCAAGTGCCCTTTGTGTCTCTCACTGCTAGCAGGATTAGCTTTCATTAGCTCTGACAGTTAGCTTGACTGGAACTTCGGTATCTTTGGTACAGACCTTTGTAGAGCTGTGCTACCGCGGTGGCCGAGTTCTGAAAGAGGTGCCAGAGTTTCTGTTGGCTTTGTTCCGACTCCTCCTCGTTTGGATCATCCCGCTCGGCCTCAGCTAAACACTGCCGTTCCCATTTGGAGAACCAGTGCTCGGGGCCATGTTCTTGGATCTCCGCTTCTCCCTCCTCCTTCTTCTCCTCCATAGCTAGCTAACGTTAGGCGTTAGCTAGTAGCTTAAAAGCTAGCCTTCGTGTGAAATATTGGATTGTTTGGTTTCCGAAGATACTTAACTGTCCCTTTTTCTGTGTTCTATAAGAGAAAAACGTTATACAACCCTAACAAGCTATAGAAAAAGGGAAAAAACAATTGCTGTTAAAGTCGCATTGTGAACGTCTTAAATTCTGCTCGCACGCCCAGTGTAAAACACACCAAACTAAGGAACACGATGACAACACCTAAGAATTTCTGTGGCTAACCACGCCCGTTTTCTCGCTGTGCTGTAAAGTGATTGGCTACAGGAATTGTTGTAGGCGGTTCTCTGTGCTGAACACGAAGCCTGATTGGACAACGACAGAAAAAGAGAAAAGGTCAGAGAAAAACAAAGTTGCTCCCACCCAGGAGCCTGCCACACCGCATTCTGTACAGCAGGGGGCAGCCTGGCCATGGAAATGTGGGCCATGACTACATGTGGTCAAAAGTATAAGGACACTTCTGTCTACACTATTGCCCAATTGTGAAGATTTTCTGGTAAACCCTCTGCGCTTTTATTATTGAGAATATTGATTAAAGTTTTGTCTTGCTTTGGATGAATATTTAGTTTGGTTTCCTGGAAAATAATCAAGAGAAACATTCATGTATACACAATACATTTTATTATTTTAATGGCTAAATTCCATATCCAATTATTTAAATTCACAGGTAAGAAACCATGCCTTTAGCAATGAGTTCAAAATATACATTCATTCAATTGTAAAATGTCTTTATTATAAGAAATAAAGGACAAAATCCGTGACTACATTAGCAAACTGTTTTATTGCAAAGTAGGATTGCACATTGAAGGATTTATTTCCTGGTGTTTTTGTGCATACTGATAAAAAAACTGTGCAATAATATAGACTATAATAAATATAATATAAAGAAATAGTAAAAATATATCTAAAATATACAATATTTTAAGACCCATACAATACATAGAAAGGTATCTCAAGTGATGAAGAGTCATTAAATTAGTAAACTGATTTTGTAATGTCTGTAATGTTGCAATATTTCACAAACATTACCTAGAATTAGCCACCATAAGCTACTAGTCATAGCAGACTAATTAAAACTGTAGGAGCCAATCCCCTGAACACAGTAGTACAATACATTGCTTATCAACCTTTTGTTTGTAAGAGCTATGTTTACAATGTTATTTCTTCTTTCAAAATAAACATAGCGTTGCTGACAATCTTATGTTGTGTTTTGTGGGGAAAAGTTCAATGTCACACTCTCTTGTTTAGAGACTATGAGCTAAGAATTGAAGTAGTCCAAAGATCAGATGAGTTTATAACAGAAACGTGCTGATTACATGCTCTCTCACCTGTTTCTCTGTTTGACTGCACAGGTCTCTTTGTCAGACTGTACCTCTCTCGCTCTCGCCTCTTCAAACACAACTTCCTTTTCTTCTCTGCTGGTAACACTGCCGTTTTTGAAGATGTCTAAGGGGGAGCAGATTGTTTGCAATGATGACGAGTATTTTCAGGAACGAGGGCCAACAGTCACATTTAGCAACTTGCACTACTGTGTTCAGGAGAAGAGTTTGTGCTTCAAGAGAGGTCCTGAAAAATACATCCTCAACGATGTAAGGTAGGACATGATACTCACCTGTGTACGTGTATACACACACGGACGCACGTAATATGTAATTGACTGCATTATATGCATTAGTGCTACTTTTGGGCGCAGCAGTACTTCCTGTTGTGCAGTTATTGTCAAATATATAACAACAAAGATATTTTTATGAATTACATTGAAATCCACTAATGCACATGGATAGATGTAATGGTCTGGATCTAATGACTGGTGAAAGATAACCTTATTCCAGATTACAATAACGTAACACTGAAGTGGAAATAATAAAGTAATATTCAAACAATTACACCAGCATGGTTTCATGATCAGACAGTTGTATATAATCATTTTAAAATGTAACCCGTGATTTCCTGACTTGTGAATGTAAAACATGAGAATGTTGCAGGTTGAATGTTTGTTTTTGTTTTTTAAAGCTACAGTATATCAAGGTAATTGGACATAATTTATTCTAGATAGTATTACTATTTTTAAAATGCTCTCTGTAAGTAAAATGACTTCAGTTTCTGATTGAATGTTGTAGTGGCATCATGAGACCTGGGATGAATGCCATCATGGGCGCCACCGGAAGTGGTAAAACATCGTAAGAAAAAAACAAACAGGCACTGTCTCACACACATTTACAACCCCAAACACACACACAAAAAAAAAATTGTTCTTCCGGTCAGACTGCTGGATGTAATCGCAGGAAGAAAAGACCCAGCTGGACTGAAGCAAGGACAAGTGTTGGTGGATGGTAAAGCCGTCACAACTGACCTCAGGCTCAGCTCTGCCTATGTGGTCCAGGTACACAAAAACAAAAATACACACACATTATTCGACATTATTATATATTGGATTCTTCTGAGTAGTTTGGGCCTACATCATCCATGTGCTTGCAGGACGATATCCTGATGGGCACTCTGTCTGTGAGGGAGAACCTTCTGTTCAGCGCCAACCTGCGTCTCAACCCTCGGCATCACTCCTCCACAGATAAAAAGAGCAGAGTAGATACCATCATACAAGACCTGGGC
Organism: Cottoperca gobio; assembly: GCF_900634415.1. Classification (NCBI taxonomy): domain Eukaryota; kingdom Metazoa; phylum Chordata; class Actinopteri; order Perciformes; family Bovichtidae; genus Cottoperca; species Cottoperca gobio. The sequence continues at coordinate 7,360,866 of NC_041355.1, read as the reverse complement.
CTAACAGACTGCGCAGATACTAAGGTACAGTGAATCTGTCTTTATCACTTCCCTAACCCTAACCCATATACAGTATGAGAGAACGGTGTTCACACTATAAAATAAAGTGCACAAAATTCCTCTTCATTAACAAACAGTGGCTGAGTGGTAGACATTTATTTGTACTGTGTAAAGATGTTGTGTATTTCAACTGCAAAGTCTAAAACACTGACATTAAAATGTTCAAAAACAAGTTAATCAGTTACATGAACAGGAGTATTTGGTGTTTTTCACCCTTCAGTTTAGCAGCACATGTGTGTTGTGTGTGCAGATAGGGACAGAGTTTCTGCGTGGCGTATCTGGAGGTGAAAGGAAGAGGTGCAGCATTGGGATGGAGCTCATCACATCTCCTTCTCTGCTGTTTCTGGATGAACCAACCACCGGACTGGATTCTAACACAGCAAACTGTATCATCAATCTACTGTACAGGTACAGCACAAATAATCCATGCGAGACACTATAGGAAAAACATAGTTTTTTATGCACGGGTTAATTTTGAGATTTTGGTGGAAAGAAAACTTAAAACTTGTTTATTTTACTACATTTTGTCTATATGCGCACATACATTTATCCTAAAAGTTAGCATTAGATAATGCCTCATTGGCATATTTAAATGTTTGCAAGTTAACACATATTTAATAAGATCATGCCTCATTTGCATATTTAAAAATAACATTTCAGAAAACTTGTAATTCAGAAAACAAGTGTCTTATGTCATTAATCAACTGGGGAATATCTATTAGTTACATCTTTTTACCCTTTTCACCTCTAGCGTCTCCCCTTAATTCCACATTAGGCAACACATAGGCCTCCTTTAAGATACAAATATCAACTGAAGTATACAATGCTGCTGAAGATGGCGAGGTCAAACAGTGGGCAAGGTACTCTTGACTATCGGCTTTATTAACTGCTGCATCTTCATCATCTGGTTCTTTTTGTTCTCTGTAGCATTATGGATGTAAACACATGTTCTTACGTGTGCTCAGGCTGTCCAGAAGCGGTAAGACTGTGATCTTCTCCATCCACCAGCCACGCTACTCCATCTTCAGAAAGTTTGACCAGCTGACTCTGATGCATAAAGGGGAGGTGGTGTACGCAGGAGCAGCAGAGCATACACTGGAATACTTCAGTAACCTTGGTATGTGTGTGTTTGTGTGTTTACGACGAGAAATGTGGTGGAATATAATGTGATGAATCCTTGTCTAGATCAGAGGTGTCAAACTCATTTTAGTTCAGGGGCGGGCCACATGCAGCACAATTTGATCTCAAGTGTCTTGCATGTGTTTATGATATATTTGCATATGTGTGTGTCTATGTGTGTATTTTTGTACAGGCTACCAAATTGAGTCCTTCGACAACCCTGCTGATTTCTTCATGGACGTCACAAACGGAGAGGCAAAATCAACATTAGAGTCACTAACTGCAGGTACACCTACACAGACACAGTTTAGGTATATAGCACCACAGCAGAGGCTCTAGGCATGCTGTTTGTGGGTAAGAATACGTGTTCAAGTAAAGTTTGGCTAAAATGGGTTGTAATGTTAAAGTTTGAAATCACATTTAAATATTAGATTAGGAGGATATTCCTTGAGGAAACATCAGTTGGCTGCAATGACTTCCTCATTGTTTCTGGTGGTTGCCTGGTACTGCCAGGAAGTGCCTTTATATAGGTTTTAACATAAACACAGAAACAGAAACACAGAGAAACCTATACAGAGAAAATAATAAAGAATTTACAGAAAATATGTGAAGTTTATATAGTCTGTATATGTCATTGAGACCAGGAATCTTTACTGATCTAATCCTTTAACCAACTTTCGATTTTATCTTAGACGCCCTGATAATGATTTCACTTGTAAATCACTAAACCTTGAGAAGAGTCCATGACTAACGCTATCCTTATCTACACCATGGCGGTGTACAATGACCTCTCTCTCTCTCTCTCTTTCCACAGTAGAGAGTAAAAACCCATTGGCAACCAAGTACCACCAGTCCCAACTGTGCCAGAATGTGCTCGAGGAGTTGGACCATGTCAACAAGAACGCGGCTATAGGGGCCATAGGTCAAGAGAAGGCAGTTGACTATGCTACCTCTTTCTTCTACCAGGTCAGCCAACAAAACATGTTTCTTACATTAAACAACTTATTTACTTCGTGATAAACTGAAATTAAAGGGAGTTTATGATGTAACGTCGCAGAGTTTAATGACTGTGCCAGCCAGCTAGGTGCTTGGCTGCCCGCTGAATGAACCCTGTTTATAACTGTCATTATGCCCATAAAAACGTTTTTCTGTCTGTCTGTGTGTGTGTGTGTGTGTGTGTGTGTGTGTGTGTGTGTGTGTGTGTGTGTGTGTGTGTGCGTGCGTGCGTCCGTGCGTCCGTGCGTGCGTGCGTGTGTGTGTGTGTGTTGGATGCAGATGCGTGTGGTGTGTGGCAGGACAGTGCTGAACAGTCTGAGGAACCCTCAGACCTCTTATGCCCAGTTGGCTCTCAACATCTTTTTTGCAATTCTGGTGGGACTCATTTATTACCAAATGCCCTTAACACTCCCCGAGGCTTTACAGAACAGGTACAGTACCTTCCTGGTTTTAAATCAGTGTATATGCTATAAATTCACCTTTGCACATTCAAACACCCTCCCATAGCTCATTGCAGAGTTACAGCAAAACTACTTAATGAAAATATTAGATAATATCAAAGGTTTTTCTTGATTGTTTTGAAGGTTTCTATCGTATATTATTGCATTATTACATTATTATGTGGAAGACAAGAAAATGTAATGATGTGGTATCTTCATTTCAGAAATGAAGGCTGCAAAAATAATAGCTAGGGCTGATAAGGCAAGAATTATAAAGATGTATGTAAGCGTTAGGGGTATGATGGTGGGATTAAATTTGAAATACAGTAAATAAGGGAGATGAGAAGCCAGGAAACAACTCTTATTATTAACATTATTCTTGCAGGTTTATGGAGATAAAACGAAGGTCAGGCTGATATTTGTTTCTTGACTATACATCAGATAAATTGATAATCATCTCTCTCTCTCTCTCTCTCCCCGACACCTCCTCTTTCCCTCTCTTTCACTCTCTCTGGGAGAGGCAAAAGGATTTTCTCACGCTTGGCGCGTCTCTCTCTCTTTCCAGAGATGGCGAGCGAGGGCGCTCCGAGAGGCGGGAGGGCTGAGCGCGAGAGAGCGGACGGAGAACGAGAGGGAAAGACGAGAGAAGAGAGAGGGAGAACGAGCAGAAAAAACGAGAGGGGCGCTAGAGAGAGAGCGGGAGAAAGCACGAGAAAAAAGAGAGGAGGAGCAAGACGAGAGAGCAGGCAGAGGAGAGCATAGCGAGGAGCGCAGGGAAATCTCTGGGAGAAGAGAGCGGGTAAAGAGACGCTTAATACTCTAGCCAGGGGCGCATGATTCTAGCGCTCCCCCTTCAGACAATATTATCTCGGCGACATTACCGCTTCTCTATCTATCTCTCTATCCTTTCTCCTCTTCTCTCTCTCTCTCTTTTCACACTCTGTCTCCACTCTCTCTCTCTCTCTCTCTCCCCCTCCTCTCTCCCCCCTCTCCCCCTCTCTCTTTCTCACACTCTGTCTCTGTCTCTCTGTCATCATTCTTTCTCCCCCTCACTCTCTGTCTCTGTCTCCCTCTCTTTCTCACTCTCTCTCCCTCTCTTTCTCACTCTCTCTCTCTGCGACAGGAGTGGAGCGTTCTTCTTCCTTATCATCAACATGGTATTTGGGAATCTCTCTGCTGTTGAACTCTTTATCAATGAACGAGCGATCTTCATGTGAGTGAAAGATAAAAGTTGTGTGTGTGCGTGTAGAAGTGCAGATGAATGCAGAAGATGCATGACAACAAAGCCTAGATAGATTTATGTGGATCACAGTTCTCTTCATGTTGGTGTATGTGAGATTGAGTCAGAATAAACGACAGTGTGTGTTCATGGTAATGAAGAACAGTGTACCTAATGTATGTGTTTTGTTGGAAAACAATAGAGCTCTACAGCACAGAGGAATAAGATATATCAGACCTTGGCTATACAGACAATACTTTATGCCTTATACATTAATATACAGAGGTGTATATTAAAAGTGTGACATGAATTGTATCTGTTTTTCAAGTATTGTCAGTGAATACGTTTTTAACTCCATCACAATGTTTTGCATTTATGTGTTAATGGTACTCTTGAGAGTCTTTGTGTGTTGCAGTCATGAGAACTCCAGTGGCTATTACCGCACTTCTGTGTACTTCCTGTCCAAGATCTTTGCCGATCTCATCCCCAACCGTATGATCCCCATCTTTGTGTTTTCAGCCATCGCCTACTATATGATGGGTAAGTCTTACATACACACCATGAATACACAGACGGCTGGAGACTGCCCTGATGCAGAGAAGAACCGCTGCTGTTTTATTCATTCTTTGAGATGACTTTAGCACCTGATCTGCTGACTTTAGGACTGCAGAGATCTTCAAAATTGTTGACGTAGCGAGTGAACACAGCATATTATGCAGTGAATAAGGAGACAGTCGGTAATTATTTCTGCACAGGCTTGGCTTCACCCCAAGGGAGTTCAGGTTTGAGGAACATAATGTAAATGACAGGGAGCTGCCGGGTTCCAGTTGTGTATGTCTTCCTAATTTATGCTCCTACTGTTGATTTCTTTTTGTCTGGAACCTTTCATTTGACCTTTCTGCCATGTCTGAACCCACCAGGGGGAACCTGCTAAAAGCAATACTCCACTATGTCCACTGTCATACTCATTTCTGTTTTCCTTTTGACATGAATCCACCACCAGGGTTAGGTAGTAACGTATTTCATGTAATCTTTATAATGTAATCAGATTATAAAAAATAATAATCAACCCAGATTGCATTTGAAAAAATGTCTAATTAAGATTATAGTTACATTGTGAAGGACAATTTGATAACATTTTTGATTACATCTTTAAAATATGGCAATTTTAAAATGATAACCAATGCTATTACCTAACATTTTGAATGATGATTTCTTATTTATTTACATTACAAAATGGAAGATGAACATTTTGAATAAGTGCTTCTCCTGCGTTACAAGAGCAAAGTCTTCCTTGTGATGTAAAAACAGCAGCAACAAAAACAGAAGAAACAGCATCCCACATATAATATATATATTATATATAATAGTATAGAATACTCACAGTACACCTGTAGTTTGTGACAGTAGTGTTTTGTAAGGGTCATTTGATTTGATCAATTTTAAGTGCTGAATATGCAAAACCTATTTAGTAATTAAAACTCAATTCTTGGTCACTGCTTCCATTTCTTTAAAACATAAAGTGGAATATTTAAATGTTTTATTTTGTAGAAATCCAAAAGTATTCAGATTTAAAAAAAAAGTTGGATCAGATGGATTACATTATTATTTATTTTTAAAATGCCATGTAATTTGTAATATGTAATTGATTACATTTTAAAGTAAACTGACCCAATTCTGTCCACCACTCTTTCAGGATTGAAGCCCGCCTTTGAGGCCTTCATGTGTTTCACCCTGACCATGTCTCTGGTCAGCCTGGCAGGAGTCGGTCTGGCCTTCCTCGTCTCAGCGAGCGTATCTTCATTTGCCATGGCTAACATCCTCATTGCTCTGCCCTTCGTCTTCATGATGGTGTGACACACACAGAAAATATACATGAGATCACTATGTGTAGTCTTGAAGATATATAGCAGAATTAGTTGTATTCCCTCTTTTCTTCTTCATCCTCCCATTTAAGGTCTTTGGTGGTTTTCTTGTGAATCTCAACGCCATGCTGAACTGGCTCTCCTGGCTGCAATGGATCAGCATCTTCAAATATGGACTGAATGTAAGATATGGAAAATAGGCAGAGCAAGAGCAGAAGGGTGTGGTTGTGAAAATGAGATCAGTGGAGTTCAATTTAATATTGTCTTTTATCTGCAGCGATGAAGTTGTTCAGCCCAATCTCTTTGTCTCTCTCTCAGGCTGTATTCATCAACGAGATGTCAGGACAGTTTTTCTACAGCAACACAACCATGTGAGTGCTGAGCGATAACATGGCACAATAACGCACACGCACGCACACAAATACACTCACTCTTCTGTGTGCTGCAGCATCCCAGGGGAGGCGTTCCTGAAAAGCCAGGACATCGACTACTCTGTGTGGGGATTCTGGCAGAACCAGGTTGCTCTGCTGGGAATAATATCGGTCTGCATGGTCCTGGCCTACGTACAGCTGCGACGAATCAACCGCTGGAAATGATGGTCGTCCATCTGTTTATGTATCCCTCAACCAAACACTGTGCCTTTATCTTTGTCAAGTTACTGTGGCTTTTATTCAATGTCTGCACAAACTTGAAAAGGCTCAGAATACAGAGGACGCTTGGACAACTCAACTCATATTTTGAATGTATTCATCAATTCATTTGAGTTCCAATAGGTTGAAAACCTTCAAACAGAAAACAAAGGATACATATGACATCTGATAAACACTGCTTAACTGAACAAATGTTTATGCTGGAAATATTTCCTTCAGCATTTTTATAATTATTGTTTCTATCAGTTACATTTTATCTTTAATAAATCAAACTCAATCATTAATGTCAGTAATCCTTATCCCACCACAACCCGCACATCCTTATGATAAATGGATAAACATTAGAACACCGCGTGTTTAAACGCAGTGGACACAAAGGCGCAGCGCCGTCACATGAAGTTATACACGTCAATGCGCTCCGCCGAAGTTACCAAACATATCCGCCAACAAATACATTTAACCAGCTGTAACATACCTCTGTGGCCTTCTCTACATTGATCCCACGCGATGAGTCTACGGAACAAAGGAAGCACCTGGCCGAACTTATCCACCTTTTGAACGGATGAACCGGAAGCGCGCATGAATAATAATTTATAGCGCAAGTCAAAACATTTACCATTCTGACACGGTCCAAAATAATACTAAAAGCTAATAAACTTAATATTCCGACCTTTTGGTCTTTACTTTCTTTAATAATCAACAAATCAGGCAAATGTTAATTAACAAACCTCTGTCTTCTCTCTAATAATAAACAGAATAAACAAATTAATTTAATATTTTAAACCCCATCTTAACAATCTTATTTATTTATCGGGCCTCAAATGAAACACATACCTTCGTTTGGGTTTTATATGTGATGAAATAAGCTTTCTAATGTTATTACATTTTAAATTATAATTTAAATCACAATGTTCATTGAACATCACACATGGAATCTGTCTCCCTCACTCACTCACTCACTCACGCTCTCACATACATACAAACACGTGTTGTAACATTTGACTCCCAGGAAGTTAAGCTGCCACTAAGCACACTTGGACAGACCACGAGGGAATGAACAGCAACCGTCAAGCAAACTTATAAGTCCCTACAAAGCTACTTACTGTGAGTGAGACAACATTAGACACAGTAAAGGAAAGATGTACAGATTCTACATTTTATGGGGATATTTTTAGTAAGAACAAACTCACTTCTCAGTTCTCCATGTGAAAAATAAGTCAAGTCAACAATTTCCTTTTTACAAAAATATATTGATAACTTAACATGAAGTATGGATGTAAACTCATTAGATGCATGCTGTAAATCTTGATCACAGAACATAGAAAAATATTTGCATGACAGAAAAGCATTTAAAAATTATTCCAATTCCCTTAGCTGTGAGGTTGGAAAATACTCTTTCTGGCAGTATCATTCACAATATCTATCTATCGATCTGCACCATTGCATTAAAAGGAAATATTCTAGATGTGTAGTGCATGATTTGACGTATTTTCCCCTTAAATTCAGCATATATGGAATCTTTTGGGATCTTCACTAGAATTTATAAAGTTTTGTTTTAGGTATTAATTAATAATATATCTGTACAACAGGAGTTTGAAACATAACCAAATGGTCATTGGGGTTAACAGTGGCCTTCTAATCAAATTAAAGCATATATAAATATACATATATATATAAATATATAATAAAATAAAATAAAATAAAATGTTTTCATCCATCTGCTTCTTTAATGTAAAATGATAGTTTTACTGACCTGCATGTGAAGTTAAACAGGGAAGTAAAGTGTAGACCGGCCAGCTGCAGGTGTCTGAGCCTGCACTTTAACCTTCCTATTTACAGCACAGTCAATGAGTTGTCTTGCACGGTGCATTACATGTAATCAGTTTATAAATAATCCTGCCTGTATACATTGGACACTCGTTAAGTAGTAAACTTTTAAAAAATCAATAGAGAATAATTATGTTTCTCACAAAGTCACAGAGTGCAGCGTATTATGACTTCAAAGTACAATAACTTCAATGTTCTGCAAATAACCCTTGTGACATGTGATCTGTTGGTAAAATGTGGTTGGTCAGTATTTTTTATCATGTGCAGAACAAATTTAAATGTCTTAAGTTTTACTTTCAGGAACAGAACATTTCATGAACCTGCCAAAATTCTCTAAAAACTTTAAACACAGTTACAATGGATGAATATCTTAGTAGGGCTCGGCCCAGTTAAAGAGAAACACAAAAGCACCAGGGGGATACATAACACAAACACATCTTAGCAACTAGCCAACACGGAAACTGAAGTTCAAGCTCAGGTTGGAAGATGACACTTCACTTAAGCAACGCTTCTCATTTCACCTTTAGAAACGTTTCACACCTCTTGTACTCTTATGCAGGCGGTTTCCCAATGTTGCCGGTGTGTTTTCCAATCCAAGCAGCCACTCTCTACATTTCAGCACCACACGCTCATCCACACAGTGGTCCTCCTCCTCATACTCCACATCATCATACTTATGTTGCTCGTTCAGAAGAGAGATTTTCACAATTGAGCTTATGTCTCCCAGTTTAGCATCACTGTTGTTTTTAGCAGCGACTCTGCAGTTTGAAGTGCTCCGTCTCTGTGTTGCTGGTTGGTGCCATTTAGAGATGTTTTCCCTCCTGAGTCTGGAATCCAAGGCGCTTCCAGAAACACCTCCTCCACTTCCGGCATTTCTGCACGCCGATTGTTGACGTCTCTCGCCGCTCCTCCGCTGCAGCAGCAGAACAGCATCAGGTGTGAGAGTCAGTGTGAAACGGACCTCCTCCTGATGCCCGGGCCTTGTCTTCACCTCCGGTGCACGTTTTACAGAGATCTGGCTCACATGTTTTTGCTGCTGTGCCTTAGACAGGGACTCGCCTGAGCTGGAGGCTGGGAAGCTATCCGTTAGTGATGAAGGCAGTAATCTCTCCCTTCTCTTTGCATGCAGCTCGGCCACTGACACTCCTTTGGCGGTTGGCAAATAACTCCTGGGTTGGCTCTTCTTCCCCAGCTGCTTGAGGTTCAAAGCCCGTAGCTCCTTTACTGAGCCGCCTTTGTCTTCTCTTTGGACATTCGTCAAAGCAGCTTCTCTTCTGAGCTTTGTCAAAGTAGCTGTAGATGAAGTGTTGTTGATCGGTCTCTCAGACAGTCCTGACACAGAGCGTGTAATCGACACTGGTGGTATGAATGGCATTTTGGCAACACACAGGATCAAATAGGAGAGGAGTTCAGTTTTGCAGTTGAAGTGCTGGAAGAAAAAAGAAGAGGGCAACCGGAAGTAGGAAAAAGATTGACTGAGGGAGAGGAAGATACGCGGATGCATGCTCAGCCATGGAGGGGTCAGCATTCAGTGCGTTGATGCTGGGATCCAGCAGACATCCTGACAGCTTCTTATACCTGAGCAGCAGGAGAGTGTGGCATGGCAAGCTGCAAAAAGGCGTGTTTGACCTTAGACGAGGGGAATGAAGGTGGTGCTGAATCTCAAATGCTCATTACTCCGAGGCTCAAAGATCTAAAATAAACCCACACTTCTAATCCTCTGGTGTCATGTCAGTGAGGGCACGTTTACTACTTAACGTGCAAGTACACATGCAGGCTTAATCCACTCAGAACTTATTGATGAGAAGAGTGAAAGTAAGGTAGGAACCTGTATACCGGGTACTGTAGTTGTGACGGTAAAATCTGTAGAAACAAAGTCTAATTTAGGCATGACAATCTTTCTATGTGCAAGCTCAGCATTTTCTCCAGTGATTTCTTTTATAAAAGACGGAAATCGTGAAATAGATCGCCACAGAAAACATTTATTTAATAGGATTGTTACAAAACATTAAAACGCATAAATCTCGCTTTTATACATGACATGAACCAACATTTCTTCTCCATAAACAAATATATTCATTTTAAGTTATCCTGACTGATTGAAACAAACATTTTATTGCAATTGAACTTCTGTTTAAGAGACAAAACACATTAGCCATCAGATTAACATTTTGGTAGGGACTCTTGTGTGTTTATTCGCAGCAGGTCCTCCTGTGTATATGGAGGACCCTTTGACAGCGAGGACAAGTGTGATAGGCATCTTTGAAATATTTGACAAAAAAGGGAATCAGACAGCATCCAAGCACCAACCTGTGAGACAGAAATTATACATCAGTCTTCGCCTTTGTATGAATGATGCTGGGTAATAAAATAACCAGATTTAGTCTCTCCTCACCCGCATATCACAAACACAAGACACATGAACCACGCGTGCCACCCGACTTGGTAGGTGACCTGCGTGGTGACCTGTGTCTTACAGGCAGGGCAGTTTGTCAGAGCTGGCAAGCGATACAGCCGTGTTTCATAGTTCACAAACCTCAGCTTGGGAGTAAATGTAGGAGCAGGGGACACTAGAGAGAAGACATGTGGGGATAAATATAAGATGCTTATTTTCAAAATGTAACACTACAATTAAGTTGTGCAAAGAAAAAAAGTGTCCTCAAAATGTTTTTGAATTATGTAATTTTTCTTAAATTGTTCCACGTCATCCTTCACCTACAAAATGTCACTTAGAGACCCATACCGACCAGGAGGAGATGCAAAATTAAAAATATTTTAAAAACAGGCCTACTCTACATATTCAAAATGGAGGCATATGTTAGGTGAGCATGTACCTGCTAGAGGTGAGTGAGTTAAGGAGGAGGAAGGGGGTGGAGGGCTGAAAGGTGAGTGAACATGGTAGATCCTCACATTTTTCACCGTTTCACTTTCATCTGGAAGAACAATTACACGCACACACATTGTTTTTTAACTGTGAAAAACTGATAATTTCAGGCCCTGTAATTCAAGTAAATTGAGAGGATGTTTTACCTGGTACGAAGCACTGTGGAGGTTTTGTAAACGTCTCATCCTCTTTTGTTTTGTTCTCCATTTAACAATTTGTGTGTAGCACAGAAAAAAGGGAGCAATATTCTGAACGTGTTTGCAGTCAGCAGTCTACCAGGTGCGATGGAGAAGTACTGATTGAGCTCTCCTCTGATTGGTTTAAGATCCTATTACCCACAAGGCAATAGCAGGGTGAACTTTAAAATGGGCAAAACTTGATTTGGAGGTTGTTCTTTTAGGTTGCACTGTGGAGCGTGCCACCTTGTTTAGGTTTACTGCAGATTTAATGGAGAATGCGTGTCTGTAATTTTGAAGCCCCTCAATTTCATTCACTTCCATTTGAATTTTTAAAAGGTTTAGATGTGTACTGTTGCCAAATAAACACTATAGAATGACAGGTGTGTGTTGGATTAAAGTTACTTTGATCACTGCATAGGTACCTGCAATAACGGGCATCGATTAAATGTTAAATTCTGTGGTGGATGATGAAAGATTAAAACACATGTACTCTCTTTTGACCACCATGGCATCAACTTACTTGTATTGATCTGATCATAATAACAACTGATCATAATCAACTCTCCAGCACAAATAAAGTATATTGTCAGAATAATGATCATATTCTTATTTGCAGTGCATTGAACATGACACACTAATGTGGACTTCAAATAAGCTATGAACCTATAAGGCCCCAGCACAGGATGTACAGGTTAGGAACATGGCCAGATCAGCCTTCTTTGGGGGCCATGGTGTAAAAGTGAGTCTGTTTAAGTACATTGAGAGCAATAGAAAAAGGAGTCAAACTCATTGTATGTGGACACATGCTTGGCCATTAAAGCTCATTCTGACCGAGTATTTAAATGATGAAATATAATTTAATTGTGTTTATTTAGACATTATGCAACATGTAAGCACAAAAACTAGATTTTTTACAAAGGGACCATGTCCAAGACAGGGACTCAAGATCAGGTAGCCTAATAACTCAGGCCCATCTTTCAGGTGCTTTCATTGGACATTTGGTAATCATTACATTATCTCAGTTCATAAAGACTGACACTGTGGGTCATCCATAGCCACTGCTAGTTTTATGGGAGATTAGTCCACAAAATGCACTAGATGGTGGTGTTTTGTAACCGGTTAGGCAACTTTGGATGTTTCTATTTGAACCACTAGAGGAGCTCTTTCGCACTCGTCGTAGATTGTGTGGAGACGTCGATGTGAACGAGCCGAGGTTTCCCAGTTGAATGTATCGGCTAGCGTGATGAGGCTAAGCTAGCTGTCAGCCAGGCATCCACGGGTTTTGCTGCCGAGTTAGCTACCGGATGCTCCCGGTCGTATCCTACTGGCCGTCTTGACATTCCCTCAACATTCCTGGACGAATTCGTGTCGACTGACCAGAGTCCGCGAATTCAGGTCCATTCCTGATCTAACCTTTCCCCGCTAGCGTAATTTAGCTTGCCGGCTAACGAGAGTGCACACTCGGAGAACCGGACTGACGAGGTAAGTTAGCATGCGGGCTAGTGGAATGTACGGCTACCCGTAGCAAGTGAAGGCATCTCCCGCAAGGAAAACCCGGGGTCTGACAGAGTAGAAGAGGCCTCCTGGTTAACGTGTGAATAGCAACACGTCTTTACATTTCTCAAATTGACCAATCTGGCTGCTAGGCCTATTTGACACCGGTGAACAGTAAGCTAGCAATTTTGATGTTTTGCTGTTGATTTAACATTACCGACTAAACTAGTAAGGTAAATTGTTATATTATAGAAACTTAGCTAGCTAAGCAAGCCGATTTAATTTCATAAAAGTGTTAAACTATGTGTTTCACTATGGGGGAAAGTAAGCTGGCCAACGTTGGTAATATTTAAGCTAACGTTAACATTGGCTTGATAAAGCAGCCTTTCAATGTTTTGACTAATTGCGTTTAGCTAACGTTAATGCTAACAATCCGAGTTACGTAGCAATAAAGTTAACAGCTGTCCCATTTGAGAAATACTTGAACAGACTTTTTATAATCGCTGTCATCTGTGGATGCCGGTAGAGGCGAAGTTCAGTTCAGCTGTTGGATCTGGATGTGTGTTTGTCGCTAGTTGCTAAACTAAGTTTTGCTGTGTGACTTCTCAGACTTCCACTTAAGGACCACACCCAGACAAGATGTCCCTTCACCAGTTTCTGTTGGAACCCATCACCTGCCACGCGTGGAACCACGACAGGACACGTGAGGCTCAAATATTTCCTCCTGTATTTCACTGTACGACCTGGGACATTAAAAAAAAAATGAGCGAAACCACTACCATGGAATTTGAAATACTATCGTTAGTATATATATTCATGTCAACAACTTCAGCCACAAAAACAATATTTTTTGCTTTTAGGATTTGTGAACCTTTCCATTGAGTAGTCCAGCTCATTATTTGGCAGATACTAGACACTGGTCTAGTTTGTTTACCTGTACTCCATCCTGTTAACCTGCTGATTTTATATTTTATTTTCTCCAGAAATTGCAATCAGTCCAAATAACCATGAAGTCCATATCTACAAGAAGAGTGGCAACCAGTGGGTTAAGACTCATGAACTGAAGGAGCACAATGGACACATAACAGGTATTTAATCAGGCTGCATAAGACTCATTTGTTCTTATAACCCACAAACAAGTCAAACAAGTGTGTCTGGTAAAGTCATTAACATGAGTTGACACATGTCTGATTCTGTAAAAGCTCTCGAGTGTGCCGTCATGATACAGTTCATGTTTGTTGCAATAGTCAGCAAGTAATTACATAATCTCTCTTTGTTGTGTTGTAGGTATTGACTGGGCTCCCAAAAGTGACCGTATAGTGACATGTGGAGCAGACCGTAACGCCTATGTGTGGTCGCAGAAGGAGGGCGTATGGAAGCCCACACTGGTCATCCTCAGGATCAACCGAGCCGCCACCTTCGTCAAGTGGTCTCCACTGGAGAACAAGTTTGCAGTCGGAAGTGGTGCTCGACTCATTTCTGTCTGCTACTTTGAGTCCGAGAATGACTGGTGAGACTATTTGTACAATCATACGGCGTTTTATTGAAATAGATACAACATAGACGCAAGATTCTGGCCAAATTTATATTTCTGATTGTTTTTGCTAAATGCTTTTATCAGGAGGATTATCAGTTATTTTGAATTCAATATATATAGTGTGTTGTCACTTTTTAAGTGCAGTATTGCAGTTGGATGGTATAATTGTGACACTTATTTCTGTCTTTCTGTGGAAAGATTTCCAGCCACATTAAATACTCATTTATTACTTTGCGACACAGCAACAACCTCGAGGCAGATGTGGTTTGTTGTCACCTGGTTTACAACCAAAGGACTGTATGTCCAATGATTTATGAATGTCCTTTCCAAGGCTTGAAATATTGTCACTGCCAGTCTGTTCAGTTTCACTTCGCTCATTGATTCATGTCTGCAAGTCTCTCCGTCTGTCAAACTAGGGCCGCCTTATTCTTATTCTTCATTTTTGTTTTGCTGGATGTGTTGTGTTAAATTGTCAGCAGACAATAAAACAAACAGTTCAGTTTTACTGAACTACACCCACCCTCCAATTTGAATGTCAGATTAATTGATTTTATACATAAATATTAGGTAGAAGTGCTGAAGTTTTCACTTTCCATTTATAAGATGTCTGCTTTTTCAAATGTTTTAGGTGGGTGAGCAAGCACATCAAGAAGCCAGTACGCTCCACCGTCCTCAGTCTGGACTGGCATCCCAACAACATCCTGCTGGCTGCTGGATCCTGTGACTTCAAATGCAGGTGAATGTTGTTAACGGTGAAAGTTAAGAGATGAAGATTAAATGATTGAAAACCCGCCAACGTCCTCACTTGCTATTTTTGCTTTCTGCTTTTTGCTTCTACCCGCCCCTCCCCTCCCTCTCTGGCCTCCAGGGTGTTCTCAGCCTACATTAAGGAGGTGGAAGAGAAACCAGGCCCCACACCCTGGGGCAGCAAGATGCCATTTGGGGCTGTGCTAGCAGAATTTGGAGGAGCGGGTCTGTATCTTTGTCTTTATATGTGTTGGTAAAAATGTTCTTTCATATGACTTGCAGTAACACTTTGAACTAACCAGAGCTGCCTCTTTTATCCCCTTTGTGTCTGTTAGGTGGAGGGGGTTGGGTCCACTCTGTCTCGTTCTCAGCCTCTGGTAACCGCCTGGCCTGGGTCAGCCATGATAGCACTGTCACTGTGGTGGACAGCTCTAAGACTGCCAGGTATATTCATTTCCACCCAAAGAGGGATCCTGGATGTGATTGTACCCAGCAGGTTTCCCAGATTAAACATGCCCTGTGGAGTAAACAAACATTATGTTTACATTCAGTGTTACTCTCCAAAATGTCTTGAGGCCAAACAAATCTGCTTAGTGCATTTCCGTCCTCATAAAACATTTTGTTTGTCAATTTTTAAAGTATTTTAAATCCTGCATTGTTTACATCATACAGCGATAGTGTAAAATCATTGACAGGACTGTGCATGGTAAACAAAACGGGGAACTAAATAAATATCTGGAATAATTTGTTTATTTAATTAACACTACAGGAAGATTACAAATATGGCAGAAGTGATGGTTGCTATACTACAAACAAAGTAGAAGTTGGCATGTTTTTGTCAAATATTTCAGTGAGTATAAATGCCAGTACACTCGGTGTTGAAGGAGATGCCGCTGGAAAATCAGACGGTATAGTCCAAAAGGACTGACGAGTGAAAACTGTGAAGTTTCAGCTACTAATGAAAGAGCAAGTTTTAGAACAACCACTTTTGTTTTTACAGCAACTAAATACAGTAAATGAGATAAAATGTTCATCCTCTAAACCAAACAGGGTGAAGGGATGGAGAGATTTCTCTTTTTAAGCGACAGATGTTCGTAGATGTTGAGGTGAATGCGTTTAAAGGGATTTCATGATCTCCAAAAAATGACTAACCCCTTTCATGAAATTAAAATATTCTCCCACGCATTCATCATGTTGAAAAAGCAACTAATCACATTAACAAAAAAAAACATCAATAAAATGAATGTGCTTTTACTGCATGAGAATACATTTAGATTTATTCTTTATATTGTTGGCCACCAATTTATTAGAAAAGATAATAAACGGGAATAATAGAGTGGATGTCAAATACGTCAATAGAGCTTTTAATCCAGACTAGTTTGAAGGAGCAGCGTTATTCAAGTGGTCAATAAAGGGTTGCCAGATGTTTAATCTTTTTTTAAGTACAATAAAAACCAGTTGATTCTCAAGATGATAATTAATGTGTGTGTGTGTGTTTGTGTGTTTAGTCCTTCACAGCTGAAGACGGAGTTTCTTCCTCTCCTCAGTGTCATTTTTGTTTCAGAGAACAGTCTAGTAGCTGCGGTAAGAATAAACAGACGCTACATATTTCCAAGCACAAATATATAATAAGTAAGGAATGTGATTTTTATTTTTTATTAATATTGTCTGCGTCTTCAGGGCCACGACTGTTGCCCCATGCTGTTCCGTTGCGACGACGGTGGAACACTGACATTTGTGTCAAAGCTCGACCTCCCCAAGCAGAGTATCCAGAGGAACATCTCCGCCATGGAGCGCTTCAGGAACATGGACAAGAGAGCCACCACCGAGGACCGCAACACTGCCCTGGACACACTGCACCAGAACAGCATCACGTAAGTAACACTAACTGGAATCAACGAAGAAAAAAAGTATTGGCTGGAATAGATCATATTGGAAGCTCAGTGGAGCGCTGCATCCAATATATACATTTTATTAAAAGTCCCAGTCTTCTTTATTAGTAACAAAAACAGGCTCTGTATAAACACAGGGAGTCGAACCTCCGCAGCATGTACCAGAGTATTCTTTGGAAAGATTTATTTAGTAGATTTAACTTAGTTTAAGGAATAGTTTGACATTTTGGGATACAAGCTCATTTATTTTCTTGCTAGTGGCAGCAGCTGGTTAGCTTAGTTTAGCACAAAGACCGTACAGAGCCAGGCTAGCTACTTTCCCCTACTTCCAAAGGGAATAAAATCCACATATCGGCACATGCAGCTCACTGATTTGTTTAATCTGTGCAAAGAAACGGTGTAAAAGCAGCTCTTTGTGGTTTTACGGCAGTATTTCTTGGTCTATCCTTATTTCCCTAAATGTCCAACTTCTCTATGGAGGATCAGAACCATCGCACTCTTGTCGTGGCAATATAGTGAAATCCATCGTCATGATTTTCTCTAATATAACTTCTTCACCCCTTTTTGAAACTGTCTTTATGTTTCTATATGTCTGGTTCTTAGCCAAGTGTCTATCTATGAAGGAGACAAAAGGGATTGTCGCAAGTTCTGCACCACGGGCATCGATGGAGCAATGACCATTTGGGACTTCAAGGTACAAACGCACACAAATCCTCTTCAGAGATGAATTTTCTCAGATGTCCTCAGCTCTAACTCTATCGTGTGTTTACCTCCTCAGAGTCTAGAAGCTTCAATCCAGGGTCTCCGCATCATGTGAAGAAATCTTGTAAATGAATGAAGAAAACGCAGCAGGCCTCATTTCTCCCCCTCGCCGCCCTCCCTCCTCTCCTCTCCCCTTTACACCTAACCCCCGCTGCTCCTGCGACGCAGCCAGTAACACGTATAACTGACCCCCTAATCGAGTGTCTGCTGAAGCACTGATCAGACCATAACACACTATTGTGGGTGTGTGCAAACACTCTCACGCGCACACACTAAAGTACACAAACACTCATACACTACACACACACTGAGCTGACGTGTGACATCACTGTTGATTTTTTTTTTTTGTTTGTTTGTTTTTAAATGAAGGTTAACCAGGTGTCAAAGTGGGACGGTCCTCTGACACGTATTAAAACGTGACGTGAAATGTGTGTTTTTATGTTCTCTAACCTCCTGTACCAAAAGTTGAACACTAAAAGGTGCGTTTTATCCAAAAGTCAGACTGTATTTCACCTCAGTTCAAACTTAACATGATCTCCGAATATCAATGTTTAGTAGAACGGAGGACGTGATGCTTTACTTCCTGGAGGATAGTAAGTATTCTCCAGCAGGTGAAGTCATTGTTTAGATTAGGACCCGGGTTATTGATATTCTGAGGTCATGTTGCTGGTTGGCTGTAGAGAGCTGTGCAGGATCTGATGGTGGAGAGAGAAAGCAGCTGTCTAAACTCTGTGCGGAGTCACAACTGACCAGCTCTAGGCTCTGTAGCTACTTCACTAAAACCACACAAGATGGAGGATTTCTATGTAACTGATCATGAAGTAGACATGAAATAAAGATGAAGTACATTTACAGAACTCAACTCACTCGACTGTTCTCTTCATTTGTCTTTGCCTCTCACAGACTAGATACCTTTAGTGGATCTGCAGTCCTAGTTCCTTTGCATTCCACATTTGTTCTTGTGTGCTTAAAACAATTTCTTAGGCGGAGAGTCGTTAGAGTATCAGATATTGGTTAACTTATACATTCTGAGTTTCTGCTAGAAAGAGCGGGTTCCTGAAATATAAGATGAAAATGACCATATGTACCATGCGCTAAGAGCAGGTTAAGTAACAATCACGTGTTTCTTCATTGCCCTAAATGTGCAATTATTACAGACCAGTTTAAATGACACGAGGAGGTAGCTGGAGAAAAACCCTTGAAGCTCCAGTAGTGCTTAAGCTTCATATCATTACTCTTTTTGTATTAGTAATGCATTTTTAACAAGACTTAAGTGTTCACAGCCGTGCTGGACTCTGTGAGGCTTTACTAATTTACAGCTGTGCTTTAAACTAAATGCTAGTTTAGCATGTAGCCTGTTTACCATCTTAGCGTAATGTGCTAACATTTGATAACTAGCAGTAAACGTTGAGTGAAACTCGGGCTGAAGGGAATGTTTTGCAGATACTTAGTCATAAACCAAAGAATATAAGAAATGACAATGTTGAGCTCATAGTAGCTAGATGAATGTGAAGGCTGTGCCCTCCTAAAGCAACTAGCATGGCTAAAACAGCACGTTTGTGTACATAGTCATGAAGGCCTCTGCCTCCTATACAACTAAATTAAGGAAATATCTTGTTTATATTTCTTAGATTTACATGTACATTAATTAATACAAAAGTCTAGGGTCACACTCTACGGATGTCCAAGAGAAAAGTATAACAAATAAAACGAAATAGAATTAAGGCCTCTCGGGTCCATTTCATGTCCTTCTAGTTACCAATTGTAAGAAAAACAGAATGTCTACTAAAGCTATAGAATTTAGTTATAAGGTTTTTACTTTTAGTTTTAGCTTGAAGGTTTTCGACTGTCAGTTATATAATCTTCCTCTTAACCCCAAATGGAAATTATGCAAAGTGAGGAAGTCGACACCTTTTTACACAGATTTTCTAATGAATTTAAAGTACAAAGCGAGGGGAGTTGTTTTATACAAAGCATGAAAACGTTGGGAGTTGGGATATCTTAACTGTTAAGAGGAAATATAACTCAAAATACATGAAAGAAACAGGGGTTAATATATTCTATAGTTAACCTTTTTTCTCCTTCTATAGTCACCACTCTTTCCTCCCCCGTTTGCAGTTTACTTTTCTTCCCTCCCCTTCTACTTGTTCCTCTTTCTTTTTCAGAAGTGGCCATATGTCCCTCCCCCTTCTTTTCTGTCTTTCATGCCTTTTTTCGCTTCCCCCTTCAGTTTCCACTTCCTCCTTTTTGTAGAACATTGTATTGTGTTCATGCTCCTCCCTCTCGTCCTAGCTTTACTGAAGCAACAAAAACTTTTTCTCCTTTCTCTTTTGTTTCTGTTCAAAACTAAATATTTGCTCACATTTCTGAACTGTTACACCCATGATCTTTTCTGCCTCAAGTATAAGCCTGAATAAACTTCCTGTATGTCTCCCCTACAGAGCTACACTGTACCCTCCTCCACTTCCCCCTCTGACCTCTCCTCCCTCTCCTCAACTCAGCGTCTCTCTTCCTGAGCTCACTCTGTCGTTGGCGTTCGCGTTGACTGGCCAGAGTCCGCGAGCTGAACACCCTCATCTTTATTTGATCTGCCACCTTCCTCTGTCTCTCCCTTCTTTATATCTCTCTCTATCTCTCTCTCTCTCTCTTCATAACAGCAGCTATTCAGCCATTCATCTCAGTCCAGCCCTCAGGGTAAGTAACCTAGAAAATATATAACAGTTGACTGAGTATATTTAGACATGTCAGTAATGCGTACTCACACACACACCCACACACATACAGACTTGTAAGTGAAGTGCCTTTTAAAGGGAAAAGCTAAAAGTGGGCAACAGGCACTCCAACCCACACACACTCACTCAGAGCACAGAAACGTGGATGTTATTATGTAGAATATTGAATCAGTGCTTATAACATAACGGACTGTGATAGAGATGTTTGTCTTTATTTCCTGGGTGTGTGCGCTGGCTGTGAAGTGTAATGTTTGTTTGGGGGACGTGTGTTATCCTTGAACTGCATCATTCCTCTCATGCCTCTGATAGTCTGGATTTCATTAACACAACCTGACTGAGATAAGTTCAGTGTTTTTGTGTGCACAAAGGGTTAAAAATCAGCTGATGGTGTGGGTTTCTTTTAACTTTTCAATGTAACTAACCAGTCTGAACCAACCCTGACTGCATCTTGATAAATAGTTCTGTAAATTAAATGATACTTTTTAAATTGTTTTCTGTGTTTTATTTCCCTTTCTGCTTCTTACTTATAACAACTGAACTTCTGTTTTTCTAGACTTGACCGTTATCTCCAAGCTCACCAACCACTGGTTCCTCAAACTCCTTCCTGGTCTGTTTCTAACATCTGATTGGCTATGGCGTACCATAGTTTCCTGCTGGAACCAATTAGCTGCCATGCCTGGAACAAAGATTGTACCCGTAAGTCTGCTCGCCATCTCTGATTGGTCACTCTGGGCTTATATTTCAGTGGCTCTGAGTCGTCTCCCTTCTGAACTGCATACAGTTTCAATCACAGACATCATGGAACATCTTGCTTCAGCTAGAGTCTGCGCCAAAGAACAAGAAGTGTAATAGTTGGAGGTCTGTGATTGGCTCCCAGGTGGCAGAGGTATTTCCTGTTTCCTGTAACAGTAAGGGTGGTGTCTGCAGGCCTTTCTGAGAGGCTCTTGTGCTCCGTTAGCTGCAGGAAACTAATGCCATATTTGGCTGTTTTGATCAGAGCTTTGGATTCTGAGCAAAGCGGATATAACAAGCGGCTGTGGTCGAGCCATAGAGTCATACAGTTGCAGTTTCACTCAACTTGTAAACTAAACACTTAAGTTTGCTCAGCTGGCAGGCTGAACACTCAAAAAAAACAAAAATGCATACTAGAGCACCCACACTGCTGCTCTCGGACAAACACGGCTTCTGACTCATCTGCTGACTAAAACATGTGCAGGGTTTGCTACATTATTATGGGAAGGAAGGTTGCAGTTCTCGCACATTGTCTATTTAAAGATACCATGTGTCTGTGTGCTGCCTGCAGGCAGATACATACTGTATTTCTCTAGTTTTTCCATTTTCTCATGCACCCTGTCAGCTGTTTGGTGTTCCACTCCACTGATCAGCCCTACAAACGTCTTCCGTCAATCACTCTCTACTTTCTCCTCACACTGAGGAATTTCCCGTTTATATGTTTAACTGTTTTTACAGCACTGTCTCTATTGATGCGCAGTGTACTTAAATGTGTTTCTGTGCTTCAGAGATCGCCCTGTGCCCCAACAACCACGAGGTTCACATCTACAAGAAGGATGGGATCAAGTGGACCCGGATCCATGAGCTGAAGGAGCACAATGGGCAGGTGACAGGTGAGACACAGACTCACAGGGATTTACTTTCATAACTTTTGTATTTGTTTTCCACAAAGAGACGTTCCGTTGAACATGCTACGTGAACTTGTTGTGTAGCAAATAGTTCAATAAATAAATAATTGAATTCACTATTTGATTTTCAGTGAATGGTGCTGCATGTCCCTGTACATGTCTGTCCTGTGCAGTGATACCTGATAAACAAAGTGGAGGATTTAAACATTTATTATATTATATTATATATCGACATTTTTGGAAATACACTTATTTGCCCTCTTAGTTGAGAGTTAGACGAGAATATCAATACCTCTTTCTGTCTGTAGAGAGCCAGCCGCTGGTTAGCTTAGCTTAGCTTAGCACAAAGACTAGAAACAGCAGCTTTGTCCAAATGTAACAAAATCCACTTACCAGCTCATAATAAAGGATAACAATTAGAGTTCCTTTCTCATGCAGGTATCGACTGGGCTACGGACAGTAACCGTATAGTTACTTGCGGAGCGGACCGTAACGCCTACGTGTGGACCCTAAAAGAGGGCACATGGAAGCCCACCCTGGTCATCCTCAGGATCAACCGCGCTGCACGCTGCGTGAAGTGGTCGCCACGAGAGAACAAGTTTGCTGTTGGCAGCGGCTCCCGCCTGATCTCCATCTGCTACTTTGAGCAGGAAAATGACTGGTGAGGTTTTATTGGACAGCTTATTGCCACTTGTTTACATGGAAGGCTGCATTTAATTATTGTTAACCATATGTTTGTTGATGTTATTTATAGGTGGGTGTGTAAGCACATCAAGAAGCCGATCCGCTCCACCATCCTCAGTCTGGACTGGCATCCAAACAACGTCCTGCTGGCTGCTGGATCCTGTGACTTCAAATGCAGGTATCAGTGATTTAAAAGAGGCACACAGCTGTGTTACTACACTTCTGGGGACATTTTAATGACTACATTTAATACCTTTTAATACAACTACTACTTCTGACTACTCTGTACATCTGGCACCGATTGCCAGATAAACAGTTAAAAGATTCCATTACGTATATTTCATTAACGATCTCTACACATTCCATTTAGCTTGCATATCACACAAATACAATATAAAGACAGCACAGAATTAAAAAATAATCTAATTGATATGCACCTCCAAGTATTGATCAGCCATTGTTTTCGTCATCTTTGCCTCCTTCTCTCTTCCTTGTATCTTGTTCACATACTGACCTCTCTTGCCCTTGCCCAAAGGGTGTTTTCCGCCTACATCAAGGAGGTGGAGGAGAAGCCCGGCCCCACTTCCTGGGGCAGCAAGATGCCGTTCGGAGAGATGTTGTTTGAGTCTACCGAGTCTGGAGCAGCAGGTCAGACCTCAGCTGGAGGCGGAGGTTGGGTGCACAGCGTGTGCTTCTCACACTCCGGCAACCGCCTGGCCTGGACCTCCCATGACTCCACTGTGTCTGTCGCAGAGGGAGGCAAGACCAGCACGTAAGAGAGGGCGGGGCAGCAAAACTGTGTGTTTATATGTGTTGTGTGTGTGTGTGTGTGTGTGCATGTGTGTGCATGTGTGTGTGTGCACCCTGACCTTTGTTATGACTCCACAGGGTGAACAGTCTGAGGTCTGAGACTCTTCCTCTGCTGTGTGTCACCTTCATCACTGAGAACAGCTTAGTAGCAGCTGTGAGTATTTAATACATATCCAACATTTATTCTGAATATATTCAGTTGTTAATTAATCAGTTTATTTTATTTTAATCCACATTTACTTATTGTGTGTGTGTCTGACTAACTGATGAGGGAGCTTTGCAATATTTACGACTCCATTCAACAAGGGAATCAAATGTGTAAAACAACTTTAAAACCAATCATATTTATAATGTTCATACATATTTAATATTTAATCTAATTATGGGTTATATGAGCTCTTAGTCATTTATCTTTATTTTACTGCCCACTATAGCACCACTTTACATGTTTTATCTGTTAAAAAATGTAATGTAACAGTAACTCAATGTTTCAGTAATGTCAGTTAAACAGAAGCAATATATATATATATATATAATATTTGCTATCTAAGGCTAGCGAGCCACTATAAGCTAACGGTCATACCAGATCAAGTAAGTAAGTAGCAACAAAACCTTTGATTGTTGTTTTTTTTGCAATAAAACATCATATTTCTTGTGAATTGAACATTTCATTTTGAAAAGGAAGAATGTGTTGTTTCTTCTTTTAAAAGATAAATAGTCTTGCTTTAAAACCACAATGTGTATAAAGTCACTTTCTTGCTTTGGCGCCTCCCAGTGGTAGTATTAAAAGAAACATTGTTCCAGATGGGGACACAAGCGGTTGACGTCAAAATAATTTCAAAGATTGTGCACATATTAGCTTTAAGCTTTCTAGCTTTATCTTGATATCACAACCAAAATCACAGGCGATATATAGTCTCATATTACCATACTGATATTATTTCCATATACAATATCTTTCAGCTCCATCCTCATGTGTTTCTGTTCCTTCAGGGCCACGACTGTTACCCGGTGCTGTTTGTGTACGACAGTGCCAAAGCCAGCTTGACATTTGGTGGAAAGCTGGACGTTCCTAAGCAGACGGCCCAGAAGGTCATCAATGCCAGGGAACGTTTCCAGAACCTGGACCGTCGGGCCTCAGAGACCCAGAGCACCGAGAAGGACCTGAACACCCTGCACAAGAACAGCATCAGGTGAGGAGAGAGAGAAAATGCATGCTTTGATCTGGACTGCAGATCAGTCATCAAAACTGCTGGGTTTCCAATTAGTTGTTTATGTCTAAGTCAAGAGTAAGTACATCTCTTATGAGTGCATTTCTTTTCATTTAATGGCACATAATAGTCTGATTTTCCTCTCATTAATACGGGTAAGAGTAAAAGAACAGTCTATTTTTTATTTTACCACCTGTGCAGTTTTCTCAAAGGGAAAAACAAAAGCACTTATTTGTCTTCTGTCCGCTAGAAATAGTTAATTATTTAAATTCAAAGGAGTGAGTACTTATTTGCATATACATACAACACATCATCATCGTTGAATAAAGCTAATGTTTTTGCAACTTCACATGCTTGTGCGTGCACAGACATTGACTTGTCTCAAACAATATTTCAGCCAAATCTCAGTTCTGGAAGGAGGACGAAACCAGTGCACCAAGTTCTGCACCACTGGCATGGATGGAGGACTGGGCATCTGGGATGTCAAGGTAACACACACACATACACACGCACACACACACACACACACACACACGCACACACACACACACGCACACAATGCACAGAATACACTGATATGGTAAAAAATCAAATGTTTTGTTAAATCATGTTGTCATGTTTTACCAGATAATATAATAATATAATAATATTTGTTTTCTTATTTTCAGTCTCTGGAGTCTGCAATGAAGAACTTAAAGATAGTCTGAACCGAAGTCACTCCGCCCAAAGTATATTCGCTTCTGGAGATATGAAGAAAAACTGCTGCCTTATTACACAAAGCTTCTTTGCCTTATTTTAATCAGGTATTTTTTTTATATACAAGTTAAACGATCAGACTCAAGTCAAACAGTGTTTGTAATCCCTCTGAAGCTCTTTGCTGAGCTCGTTTAACTCAACACTGTAAACAGAGGGACTGACCACAGGTCTGCAAACGGTACTTAATGAGTTAGATTAGTATAATCAGAGAGAGCTCCATCTGAGCTCAATGCTTAAAGTAGAACTTTTGTATTAATCATGATGAAAGGCTACATTATGTGTTAAAAGCTTATGCTGGTCATAATATGCATTTAATAAATGATTTCATTCATTACAGGTGTGTCTTGTGGCTTATTATAACTTACAAACAGCAGTTGTAATAATAATAAAATATATATAATAAATGGATTTAGCGTTTCTCCACCAGAATTATTTCCCGGTAGTGCGGAGAAAGGTTTGAAACAGATCCTGTGGAAAATTAGTAAAAAATGTAATAGAACATTTTAATCTAACATTTAAATAATCAACATAATTCACAGGCTTTTTTGGTGGCTTGTCAAAAACATGAGAAGGGTTGTACTGGTGTAATCTGGACTCTTCAAAGAAAAGCTTTTACTTTTCTACTACTTCAGAAATGTGTTCTGGCTGTATTGTGTTCTAAATGAATAATATCCTGCCATGAAAGTAACTAATGTCATTTAAATAAAATATGATGGCTCTTCCAGCGAACAGCAAGCAATTTTGTTGCTGCTGTCAGACCTGTAAGACACAGTACACTGTTCATACACTAGACACTATTGGATAGACGTACCTACACTTCTTGGCTATCATGTGATGATATTAATATGCATTGGAACATAGTTCACACTATAAAGGTACCAGGCCACTGCCTCACCAGATGCAACTTGTGGGGAAGACACTGTTATAGAATATAAACAGCAAACGCTTTTAGATGAGTTTTCAAATGAACCACACTCAGGTTTTTAGAGCCATCTAAGCTCAATTTGAAAGGATTCTCACTTTAAATCTTTAGTATGGATCCTAAATGTCCCATAATGCAACATTCCAGTATCTTTCAATAGAGCCTACCTGCACAGTAAACGTCCCCGTTTTTCAAAGTCCACTCCACACCTCCAGTTTGTAACGACTTTCTGTCCAAATGTGTAGTCTTCAACCACAATCGTGAATCGATAACTCAGATGACATCACCATGACACCATCAGTTTTTTTTAAATTCATATAGCACATTTTGTATGAACATGCAGAGACTCAATGTGCTTCAAAATAAAAAGCAAAAATCATTAGGTTCATACATGACAAAAATATACAAGATAAGAACATATAAAATGAGAGGGTATTACATAAAACAAGATAACAATGATAATATTAATAATAATAATAATAATAATAATAATAATAATAATAATAATAATACTGTTTCTACAATAAAGGTTGTACCCGTTAACCACACACTTTAAACCTAACTAACTGCGAACAGCGTTTCTCTTTTCCTGAACACAATAATAAAACATATAACCATCATCATCATCATCGTCATATTATATCATCAGCCAGCCTCAAACGCCGTGCCTGCATCGCCACCTAGAGGTACAACCAGGAACTGCACGTACACGAATATATTGGCAAGAATCTCCTCAACCCATGAATCAGTCCCTCAGAAAATGATGTGGCAGCCTTCAGTGATGAAAAACAACCCTCCTCACCGAGTCGTGATGAGGTGAACCGGTGGCTGGAGGGAGGCAGAGAGAGAGAGAGAGAGCGAGAGACAGACAGAGAGACAGAGAGAGAGAGCGAGACCACCAACATCAACGCCACCATCGTGCAAGAAAAGCGGTTGTCCCCACAGAGACCATCCATCCCCGACGCCCACACTTCCGGACTCGAGCCTCTGGAGGCAGCTGGGTCGGGATGCATCCGTCTCCTCCCGGTGCTGCTGCTTGAGATGAGGATAAGACGACGACGTCTTCCCCGGTGAAACGGCGATGATCGTTGCGTTACATTAGAGCTGCACGTTACAATCTGAGCTCAACTGATCACATCGCGGCGGGTGTTCGCTCAGAGGGAATTCAGGCTTTGGCCATATACTGTCTATCTGCTGTCAACTGTTGCATATTTCCACTGTAAATGAATCTTATAAGGTAGGTGAAATCATTTGGTCCCGCTGTTAATATAAAGTATGATTAGAAACCGCAGATAAATTAGAAATATTTATCATAATGCTGCCTGATAGTGATGTTAATGATGATGATGATGATGATGATGATGATGGTGATGATGATGATGGAAGGGTTTGAGAACGAGCTGTAAAAACATTTACAACATTTACATTTCAACATATCTTATTACTGATGATGTAATAATCTTGTAGCTCAGGGTTTCTTGCCTGACAAGCATCATTATTAACACACACACACACACACACACACACACACACACACACACACACACACACACCTGCCACTTCCCTCCTCCGCATCCTCATCTTGCTGTCTCTTCTGTCTTTTTCCCTTTCTAAGTGCACTCTTTCTTGAAACACATAGTAGGCCACACAAACACACACCCTCTCTTGTATTTGGACTTACACATGGAAGGAAACAGGGTCTCGGTCCAGGCTTTCATGGGTTTTTTTTGTTTTTGGGATGGGTTTCAGAGTATAGGTCAAACAGAGCAGACAAGGGCTGCAACTGACAATTATTTTCATTACCAGCTAATGTGTTGATTGTTTATTTTAGATTAAATGATTGTTTGGTGTGTACAATATGAGAAAATAGTACATAATGTTCATCACAAGCTCTCTGAGCTCATGGTGACAACATGTTTTTCCTGATCAACATCCCAAAGCCCAAATATATTCCATTTACACTGATATAAAACAGAGAAAAGCAGCAAATCATCAAATCTGAGAAGCTGGAATCACAATGTTTGTGGTCTCTTTGCTTGAGAAACGAGGGAAACTCTTAATCGATTATCAAACGTGAAGTTGAAGCAATTTTTAAACTCAAAGGTTTTCTGTTCACCATGAGTAATAACCCCCTTAGGTCATACTTAAAATCATGTGTTTAAAGTCTGGGTTCATTGTTTTGTCATTATTTAACATAATATGAGTTTCCTGCACGAGTACACAGCTTCCACATGTTAACTTCTTTAACACAATTCATGATTATATTTATTATTTTGCTGAAAATATGAAATTTCTTGTTTTGTTTGGGAATCCTTTTTTCCCTTCATTCACACACCTTTGAACTAAAACTGAAACAATTAAGAAGATTAATCAGCAACTATTTTGATAACTGATACAAAGGGCGTTTTCACTATTTAATGTTCACATTAATCCTTTCAACAGCCCTGTTATTTCACACTCAAACATGCAAAATATTTGGTTAATTCATTCATTTTTTCATTTTTAGAACATCAGATAATGAACACTGACCGTCACAATGTCCCGAGCACAAGGTGACATCTTCAGATTGTTTAGTCTGATCAAATGTCTAAAACCCAAATATATTTATTGTGATAAGCGGAAAAAACAAAAGTAGCAAATCCTCGCATTTGAGAAGCTGGACCCAGACAATATTTGAAATCGTATTATTAAAAAGTCAAATTTTATGTCCTTCGACTAATCAATTATTTAACTGATTATTTCAGCTGTACTGAAAGGTTCTTTTCCCCACCATTTTCCTTCCTTTTAATACTGTATAAATATATATATATATATATATAGTGTGATATACTTGCACAAAGAGCAGGACTAGCTTGACCATAAAACAGGCTGTAAGATTAATTCATGTTCAACATTAACTGGACTGAGGTTTTAGTCTTCACGGTTCAATAAGACAATAAGAGCGTTCCTTCTGTCCGTCCTGCTGTCGTACAATAAGAGTGATCATGATGTTTCCGCAGCTCTGCTCCTCTCTGTCCACTTAGTGTGTCTCTCTGCCTGGCCTCTGGCCTGATAATTATCAGCCAGCTTGATAAAGTCATTAATGACCCGGCCAAGCCTGCTGGGCCTGGCACTGACACACACACACACACACACACACACACACACACACACACACACACACACACACACACACACACACACACACACACACACCAAAGAGAGAGTCAGTCAGTCAGACAGTGTGAGGAGAGCATTGGATGCAGGGTGAGGAAGCCTTTTATTTGGGACAGGATGGGGTTTTTTTCTGGGCTGGGTCAGTTAATATTAATATCTGTCACTCTAAAACAGCTGTATATATATATGTATATGTATATGTACATATAGGAGACTTAAAAAAAGGTTTGAAACAGCTGACGTGTAGGAGAACATGATGTTCTACCGTTTCACGCTGCTGCACAACAACACAGAGATATAAAGTGGACAGATTTAAGGGTAATGTCACTCCACTTGGACACTTGTGAAATCCTGTAGGCAGAATTGTATCTTTTCTCTGAGGAAATGGCTCATAAATGCACAGTTTAATGGATGTATATAAATATATGTTAGGTGTTTGATCTTCTACCTTTGGCTGAAACATCTCTGAAAGAATGAATTGATTGTCCCATGCTCAAAAATTCATACAAAATATGGATTTTTAATTTGAGTGGTAATCCCCATTGGTGGCTGCTTGTTTCTCATGTTGAGTCCTACAATCTGTGTGTGTGTGTGTGTGTGTGTGTGTGTGTGTGTGTGTGTGTGTGTGTGTGTGTGTGTGTGTGTGTTAGAAAGAGACAGAGATATCGCTAAATCTAGGTCTCTTATGAAATCTGGCTCTGCAAGATGCAGTATAAAAATAGGGAGGGGTTGTGGTTTGTGCGTGTCTATGTGTGTGTCTATGTGTGTGTGTATGTGTGTTTTGTGTGTCTGCATGGACGTCTTTGTCCATTTGCCTTCCTGCATGTTAATTTAATCATCTGGGGAAGCAGAGAAGAGACATGGTCGGCCGCCAGCAGGAGAGGGAGATGAGAGAGATGAGCATAGAAAGATGAAAGAAACGAGGAGTTTTCTGGTGTGGGGAGAGAAAGAAAAAAAGACAATCCCTGCTCGGTGGTTTCCATGACAACAGTGACATCACTGATGGGGTGCTACCTCCTGAGCTGCTTGTTTGGGTTTCTGTTCAAAGGGACAGATTTGAGTTTCCGTGTGTGTGTGTGTGTGTGTGTGTCTGTGTCTGTGTGTGTCTGTGTCTTTGTGTGTGTGTGTCTGTCTGTCTGTCTGTCTGTGTGTGTGTGTGTGTGTGTGTGTCTGTGTCTGTGTGTGTCTGTCTGTGTGTGTGTGTGAGAGTATGCAGGCGTATCTGTACATGTGAATTGTTTATGAAAGAGATCATCAGGACAAACCTTCTGTCGGTTCAGTCGGTCCGTGGTTACCCCGCTGTTGCCAGGCAACGGCAGTCATGGCAACAAGTTGAAGCATGATCTAGCGTTGCTAAGCAGCAGAACAGGGTGGGGTGACATGTTTTGAGCACCACTGAGATACAAATGTTGAAGATGTTCCACGTGGGTTTAGGACTAAAAGAAGAAAAAACTCAAACAAATTCTGCTTCAATTATTTATTTGATGTTCAGTACACAGTATTAGTAATATGATAATCAACATATTCCTGTTTGCTCAAATAAAACATCTAATAATAACAAAATTACAGAGGACAATAATAACCAGGGGATGCTAAGATAACAAGACAATGCTAACAAAGGTTGTGGTTACAAAGTCACATTTTTAACTGTTTTGACAGAAGATAAAAACATTCTGGTTTGTGTGGATGTAGCATGTCATGAAGAATCTGTCATTAGATCCATGGATAACAAATCTCATCTTCCTTAAGAACCCTAAAAGTATCCATGATCCAGCGGTTAAATGTTGAAATTCTACTAATGTTGCATTTTTCATTTATTGTTTGTATTATTTCCAGCTCTGCTATTGTGTACAGAACGGTTCATTGTTACGTGTTGCCAAAACTAATGTCTCATTGCAGATTTAAGTTCACATATTAAACATTTTATTGAAATATATCAACTTAAATCTGTTAATTTGTGATGATTTCAGGTTTATGAACAACCGTGTTCCTCCTAACAAGAGATACCAGCCGACAGAATATGAGCATGCTGCCAACTGTGCCACGCATGCGGTGAATGCACACACACACACACACACACACACACACACACACACACACACTCACACAGAAAGTGATCATTAACTCTCACACAGATTAAATGACACTCAGAGAAAACGGGGAAAGAATCGAGCACAGTTACATAACAAACGAGAGACACCTCCAGATTCTGTTTAAAAGTACATCTACATCATGCACTAGATTTCAGTTTATCCTGCATGTTTATCTGTTTGTCTATATGTATCTTATATTTCACTTATGTTATGAATTCATTTAGTTATGGATAATCCCCAGCCTGCTGGGCAGCTCAGTGTTGCACTTCCAGTCGGAGGACCAATGGGAGCGACTGTCGGCCTGGGTGTACGGGGCGGGGCTCAGCTCGCTGTTCATCATCTCCACCCTGTTCCACACTGTGGCCTGGAAGAAGAGCCATCTACGGTACGCACACACAAAAACACACTCGCACACATTTCAACACAATGACTGTAGCATTGCAGATGATATTTATGGTTAAAGGATATAAGAGGACACTGTAAAAAATGAATTAAAAAACCAGCCTGCACAGCCCCTTTTTCTACCACAGAGACACACCAGAAGTAATATGAATAGCCCCACACTCCAGATTTGTTTTTGAGATCTAAAACACACTGATGCTACATGTATAAACAGTGTCACTCAGTTGTCATGAGGCTGTTTGGTCTCTCTCTTCAGGTCTGTGGAGCACTGTTTCCACATGTGTGACAGGATGGTGATCTATTTCTTCATTGCTGCCTCCTACGCCCCTTGGTAAACAATCTAGCCTGCTATATGTATATATATATATAAATATATATATGTATATATGTATGTGTATACTGTATTTGTAGTTATGTGTTCCTGTTTATGCGTCAACAGGTTAAACCTGCGGGAGCTGGGTCCCTGGGGGTGTCACATGCGCTGGCTGGTGTGGGTCATGGCCTCTTTTGGAACCACTTACGTCTTCTTCTTTCATGAGAGGTCAGTTCATACATTTACTTTTACATTCATTTATTTTTCTACCTGGATTATCTTTCTATACAATAATGTAATCAGAGACAATCTCAACTCAAAGATCCACTTACTAGCTTTTCCTAACATTATCTGACCGCAAAAGTCACTGTCAAAACTGTAATTAATGTGGATCGGTGGTGTTTGGCTGATACCCAATCCGCTTATTAAATCTGCATCTGAGCATCTGCATCTGCATCTGTGTAAGAAGTCAGTCCACAAACGTTGTTAGTCTTAAAGTTAACCACCATTTAAAATATTAAAGATCATTGTTGAGAACCCTACTGCATAGAGCATAACATCTTATCAGTGAAGGGGAGGATAGAGAAAGGGAGATGCAGCATCACACCTCGACATGAGACCAGGGCGGACAATGCTAGAGTCTTCCTTGGACAAGAGACTGAACAACAAACGGACAACATCAGCTGTCTGGACTCCTGAAAAAAAAAACGGTCACTGCTTTGACTGTGAAGGGGTCAAAAGTAATTGACCTGGAGTCAGTGGATATCCAGAGAAAAATCGTGTCCATCCACATTTAACATCTAACACCATACTTACAACGCCCACATATAATCAAGTTATCACTTGTCGAGGTCTCGTGAGACACAGTTGAAAACTCAGATAAAGCTTTTCCCGAGGTTAATTCTGATCTTTCATGCTGAAATGTTCCTCTCTGTGTCAGGTATAAGATCACAGAGTTGATCTGCTATATGGTGATGGGAGTTTTTCCTGCCTTGGTCATCCTCTCAATGGTAAGCACACTCATTTAGTCTCACCTGTAGTATTTGAGGTTTTGTCATTTCCTCATTCTAATGTCTTTAAAACATAATAAAATGTCTGCTTCTTTGCAGCCGGAGCAGTCGGGGTTGTGTGAGCTGCTGGTGGGCGGAGCCTGCTACTGTCTGGGGATGGTCTTTTTTAAAAGTGATGGCATCGTTCCATTTGCTCATGCCATTTGGCACCTGTTTGTCGCAATGGGAGCAGCCATACACTACTACGCCATCTGGAAGTACCTCTATGCCCAGCCGCCCAATCAGGTCCAGACCTCCAGATGACATCAGCACTGACCTCACAGGAAGTAGCTCTATGTTTGAGCTACTTCACGAGGATGATGCGTGCAGTGTCCCATTTTAGCGTCTGCCTCCTTTGGAAAACAAGTGGGCTGAACCTCCTGCCAGAATAAGACGGTGAAGCATCACAGTAACAAAAACTAACGGTGCATTTAGGTGATCCTCATCAACTCATAAAGTTAAAAGAAATCCACGTTCTTCACCAGGAAGTTGCACTCAATTGGCCAAGAAAGTTGTAACAAGTCTATGGCTGTGTTCAAAATCGCATACAAACGTATAATTCATACTAATTATTACATAAAAATGAAGAATGTAGTGCGTTTTAACTACATATTATGTATTAAATGCCTTGTATGTACTGTATACTGGATTAGCAAGAATATATAGAGTATGAAATGTGAGCTAACTGGAACGACTCAACCGCCCCAAATTTCTACGCAGCTCTTCAGACCGCTCAATGCCAAACTGCAAGGTTTAAATAATGTACCGTTGGATAAAATCATTACGAATGAGGGCGAGTGACGTTAAGGTACAGCGCAGACTAAGTATGTTATATGCAGGTGTTATTATGCGAATTCAAACACAGCCTGATAGTCTACAGCCATGCTAGCAGCTCTGTGAGGCTTTACTTGCTAACGTCACCATGCTAACATGCTCACAATGACAATGCTGACTGATAAATATATAATATAATGTTTCTTAATTAATTAGCACTAAACACAAACTACAGTTGAGGCTGATGGGATGTCATTCATATTGCAGGGAATCATCAAAGTAACAATTCATCCTGAGGGGGAACTTAATGTCTGTGCCTCACCTACTTTTATGGTAATCTATCGAATGGGAACGGTTCATTTAAAAGCACAAATGTGAACCTCATGGTGGCGCATTTGGGGATCACCAAAGTCATTAAAATACATCTTCTGGGAACCATGAATGTCTATAGGCTACACACTTTTGTACACATCATTTGGGCAATTTCATGACAAACCATCCAAAAGTTGAGATATTTCAGTGGACAAAAGCGTTGGACCGTCTAACTGACCGACTTTGCCATCTCTTGGCTGCGTGCATGGATAAAGAACAAATAGTCAAACAGGTTTAGAGATTACTGAGTTTACAGTTGTGATGTTTCACCCTAACACATGATGGACAACTGCAAGTAGTGTACTAGAGTAATGTGAAATGTATCCATATTACTTCAATTTATCTTAGTTTATAACTGGCTGCCATTATTAACATCATTTATGAGTTGATGAGGACGTCTGAATGCACCCATAAGCGATTACCCGGCATGCAATGGATTGTAGGATACTGTGATGGATAAACTACACCAGATTCACCAGATGTTTGTTTGCCAAATGTGTCAAAAAAAAGGTAGTCTGCGTTTGGAGGAGACATTGCATTGAGGCAACCTTTCAGCCTGTTGTAAAACTCTGGACTTCAAAGGTGGCAGCCTGTGAACTGGGACACAGCTTTTGTTTTTACCCGTCCACTTTAGTTAAATCTTAACTTATTTTTGCAGGAACTTTGGTTTCATTACAATGATCAGGGGTTAAATTACTATTCTTGGAGATTTCTCTCTACGTGGTGCACATCCAGATTCAGAAGCTGAATTGAAGGCATTGTCTTATTTTCAAGAGGAGGACAATGTTTACAATAAGCTGACTTGACTATCATAATTAGTTTCAGGGCATTATTCAAAGTATTATTAGCATCATTAACAGAAGGTTTTTTGGTTCGATTGGTTGCAACATCAGTAATTTACTATTCCAATTCAGAGCGCTAAATAGTATTATTACTGTTATTGTTACTGTGCTATCTACACTGTAGTTCACTTACTTTACTTTTTAACAGCAGTTGCTTCAGTCAGTGATTTAATGTCATTTCTAAATCAAGCATGACTGTAGAATTATCTTCTTTTTTTACGTTAAACATGCAGATATTTATGGTTCTGGTCTTGGAGACTTAAATTGTTTACCACGCTCTACACAGTAGATTATCAAGCATCATTACTGAATTCTAATAGTTTACTGTTGTTGATTAGGGTTAGTAAGTGAAGATGTCATCAGTACAATTTACACAGTATATATTTATTAATGACGTACAGTATATGTTGACTTCATCTATATTTTCTTCTAATGTACTTAAAAGTATCAGTTGGTTATCTTCATCATTGTCAACTTAATGAATGGGACCATTTAATAGAGTTTGTCAAAGCTACATGGTTGAACCTCTGTCCGATTCAGCACTGCCAGAAGACTTACTGCCGTAACTGCACACTACTACCATATACGTCTCACACTTGAAAGGAAACTGAAGCTATAGTATTGTTGAACAATCTGGCCCAATATCAAGGCATCTCAGGTGTGTGCGTGTGCTTGTGTGTGTGCGTGTCTGTGTGTTTGTATGTATCCTATAATATCTGACTCCCATGAATCCAAAGCCTGTAATCGGCTGAGTCTATGTTTACACGTGAACACATGTACCTTGAACACATAAAAAGTATATTTGGAATATATATGTACTCTTAGTGTTAAGCTGTATGTGGTGGCACACAGTATATTGGACACGCTTGTTAAGTATGATAAATGTGGCTAGAGGACACCTTCACACAGTCTAGTATTCTAGGTGTAAAATATTTATTTTGTAACCTCTGCTCCTGTTCAACATACTTTCGCTGCTGTCTGTCTCTCAGGATTTGGATCATTTGGGCTTAAAAGCCTGTGAAGTCACATTCAAGGACCACTAAAGCTGCTCCAGTTGTTCGGGCGCTGTCTGCAGCAACGAAAATAATCAAATAGCTGTGAAGCTGCTTTCTTTAAAGCTGGCACCACTCCATACAGCTTCACTCGCTTACTACATCCCCAAGTAGGGCAGAAGTCCCAAAAGTATTCTTGAAGCTTTACATATGGGTGATATTTATAAAGTAACCAAACAAGGGAGAAGCTTTAGGCAGATAGACTTTGACATACAACAACTACACATATATGTTTTTAGATTATAATAAAAAGAACTATAACGCATACAGTACATTCACCAAAGCTGCACAACCCTCATTTGCATTAAAATACACTGTGATAAACACTTATGAGACGCATTTACATTCAAGTACATGCAGTT
Source organism: Cottoperca gobio (assembly GCF_900634415.1). Lineage (NCBI taxonomy): Eukaryota > Metazoa > Chordata > Actinopteri > Perciformes > Bovichtidae > Cottoperca > Cottoperca gobio. The sequence continues at coordinate 7,324,025 of NC_041355.1, read as the reverse complement.
GTACTAGAGAAAAAAAATCAAGTTGATATTAAATTTTACTGGATCCACACCAAAAACAAATCACTTGTTCCTTAAATGGTCAAACTTTACACTTTTTAAAGATATCCCGCTAACTAGCTAACAAACAATATGAAAAACAAGCAAAGAAATGGGTCATCAAGGTATTATAGAACAGATCTTAACATCTTTAACAAAGGAGTAACTGTGTATCTCCTTTGCTGCCTAACGGCCCCTGAACAGGTCTCAGGGTCTTAAATATACTTTTATTGCATTCCTCAATATAATATAACTTGTTACAGTTGCAACTTACCAACCAGCATAAGGAGAATCATTTAATGTCACAAAACACTCAAATTCAACTAAATGTATTCATTACCTTTTGCGACATCTGACTTAGGTTGAAAATAACACAAATCTTTTTTATTATCATTCTTTACCGTTTAGTTTTTCACTAAGTTGTAATTTAATGTCAGAACAAATGTATTGTCGCAGTGGACTGGGAATTACATGTTTCACACTGTGGATATCTCAGTTTGGAATAAAACTCTTCAGATATATTCTCACATTTGAAAAGGAACCTTTTAGTATTTCTACTCTAAGTGTTTACCTCTGAGAAACACCAAATGATTGAGCGTTTACTGTTTTGGAGTACCCGTGGGTATTAGAGCCTATCATAGCCAGTATTTTGACTTGCTCTTACAGGCAGGTTTGGTGACGGTGAGATGAAGTATTTGAGGATTTGACGTGTGTCTGTCTTGTCTTGGTTATAATATCTGTGTCATTCAGACATACAGTGCCCACCTGACTTTGTATAGAGTTTTATAAACTCTCCATGAAGCCTTCATGGACCCTCTGTACATTGTTTATAGACGCTCTGTGATTGTGGAGCTGCTGACTCTGTTCTCAGTGCTGCTGGTGTTTTATTTCTGGTCGTACAAGACTGATTATATTCTCATATTCTTTCTCTAGTTTTCATATTCTTTTTTTATTTTTCGTGTCTGTGGTGCTTTTTGTGCTGTGATAAGCCTTTATGACGCCAACAATGCTTTTATCTTTTCTATTTCTCTTGTAATAAAAAAGCTTTTTCATGCAGTATATTCCTGGACTCAACACTTTTATTTATTTTTATATTTCTTATATATTTATATATTAAAAAAAAAAAAAAAAAAACTTACACACAGACTGCACACAAAAATACTAACGTACATAAATAAATGTTTCTTTATTTATACGCTTAAGTTATATAGCATACTGTGTTTGTACCTCGCCAGAGAAGGAAAAGTACATATACATATCAAATACATATCCATATACTGACATATACATTTTTTTTATGTTTATGTCAGTTTTTGGGAATGCATCTGTATTTTATGTGTTGCCTCTTTTTGTCTACAGAAGCTGTTGAAGGTAAGACTTCTGCAGATTATTGTTAACTAGTCATCATAAAATGAAATATAAAGATATCAACATGAAATAAAGCTATTTTAATGTTGTACATACATTCTTAAATGCACTGTTGACAGTATCTTTTGATCATTGTATGATATCTTGAATGAATGTTTTAACCCTTTTCATCCTATATTGAATTAATTAAACTTTCGTGTGAAGTGTACTGAAGTGAATCAGGCTGTATATGATAAGATTTAGGTTCAAATACCTCATATTTGAGAAGATGTTAATAGTTGTTCAAACACATTACTGTTATTAATATAAAATCATAAGAACGAGGAGAGAATTAAATCTATTATTTTAAGGTCGTCATTCTTGTTCATTCACCAATTTCACATTTAATCAAATTTGACTAAAAATATATAAATAATGAAAAAAATAGGTCCTAATTATGAAAGATGAAGAGTAATTAGCTCCAATGTACTGTACTGTACTCTGTATACTAAGAACATGTACAGTATGTTAATGATCATCTTTGTAACCGAATATGTAACTTTTGAAATGACGGTGGCACTATAGATTTTACTTAGAATTCCTCATTAGTTAAAAAATATATTTAATTTGATCATTTTTGCAGCACATTTTACATCAGTCCATGATGGGCACTTACTATACAACACAATAGAGGACGTTTTTTAAATATATATATATATATATATATATGTGTATTCTATTCCAGTTTGCAAATTAATTTAATTGCAATTGATTCTTCAAAAAATACTGTTGAAACAATTGCATTGTGGTCTAATCAGGGTCTCTTTGTTTTTTCTCTCTCATTTATTAAAAAACAAAACATTAATGTTATATTACTGGAGATTCAAAGTGTTTAACATTAAATGTATGAATGATACATTATGAAATAAGGAATCATATAAATAAATACAGACAAAATATAAGCCTACAGCCATGAAATTGTTAAATAACTTGTTTCATGAAATGTTTTGGATTTTGAAATTAGAACTGTTAGAAAAAAGAAGCTGTAATAAACATTTTATAGTAGAGACCTGATTGGATTATTTCCCACTTTCATGGTTATACTCTATATTTTGTCTGTATATATTCATATAATAAGATAATATAAGATGCTTTATTTGTTATTGCATATTAAATACAACAAATTTGCTTTAGCAGCAAACCACTTCATTTAGCAGCATATATAAATATATTATAAAATTAAAAGATGGCGGATACAATTATATTTTTTTAATGCCTATTGACGATTATTGCCTTTATGGGATTAGCAACAGCAGTTAGATAATTATAATTACTTATTATATCATTGTAATTATGTAATACTAAACTATTTAGATCCTAATTGTGCCACTGCCTCCATGGTGTACCGCCGGTGTCCGCCAGGCGGCGGTGTCTCCATACACTCGGGTGCCAGAGCAGGTGCGCCGAGGTGAGGCAGAGCGGAGAGCTCGGGTGTTTCCGTTGCGGCTCGGCAGTGAACCGCTGTGGATGTGGGAATGCGGTTGCCGGAGGCAGCGGGCATTGCTGGACACTCGGCGGAGATGTGCGTACAGAAACTAGAGCCCTCAACGGTTGGCTGTCGTCCAAGTTAACGGGCTGTTTTGGGGATGTTTGTGGCAGCCCTGGACGGCTGGGTGTCGCTCGCTGGTGGGTTTTCCCCTCCTATTTTCCCAGGAATTATCTATCTTGTATGAGGAGACGGAATGAGAGAGAAACCAAGAAGGATTCCCCAGCACTATGGAGCCACGCATTGCAGGCAGCGTGAGTACTAACGCAACAGACACCCAGGAGAGCCCTCAGGGGAGTGGGCTTATCACTGCTGGGATCATACAACTTTTCCAGGATCTATTTTATTTACGGGCAGACGCGCCACAGCTTTTATCACCCTCATAGTTTAAAAACAGCAATTTTATTGTCATGTTCGTTGAGTGTCGTTCACGTGTAGAAACAATGTTCAGGCTAATTGATTATTAATTGTGTGTAATGGGCTCGACTTCAATCACTACACACCTGCTGACCGCGAGAGGCCGGGGCTTTTAGTGCCGCGCCTGACGACTCATCAGCGGATTAATTTCTGAGGATTTTCTCCTGCCTTTTGTTGCTACGGCGGTTGCTACTGACGACCACTGAGCCCAAACTCGTAAACAGACGGACGGGCACCGAATAACGGGCAGACCCGACGGTAGTCACAAGTTCTGGACAATATTATCAAGCCTGTTTTATGGGTGTCACGTTTTTTTCCAACGCAGTCTTTATTTCTGACCTTCTGGCAGTCTAGACAAGGACAGACAGCAAGTTAAACAAAAAAAAAAGGTGGTGGGGAAGTTGTAGCCTGTGTGGCATGATTACCAAATGTAACACTACCTCCTGGGTCACAAAACACAACCTGCCAATGCAAAATGAAGGCCTCTGTCTCAGTTTCTTCTGTGGATGCAAGAGGGGTTTGTTGGTCCTCGGATTGAGTTAACTGCGGCCAAGTAGCCAGATTACTGTGGATTAGCAGGCATTTAAAATAGTCACGTTATCCCACCAGTGCCTGCAGAGTCAGCTACAACAACACCTTTTAGGCCGCCTGCCAAATATTTTCTGAAAGGAAATGATATAAAGTGGATAACTGCACAATCAAAACAGACGTGCATGCGGTGCTGCTTTCATCTGCTGCTACACTGGCTGTCAAATGTTGAGGTGATTCCTGATATGACCTGCATGAAAGGTCTTCATCGGTCAAATGAGTTCATGCAAAGCCAAGAGTGAAGCGTTTCTCGCCTTCTGCAGGGACATGAGCTGGAAACAGACCTGTTTATTGAGATACAAATGCATGACCTGGATGCAGGCAGACATTAAGTTTTATCATTTATGCTTTATTCAATCGGTGGCATCAAATTCAAGATTTATATTTTTTCTGAGATGGCTATGAGAGAAAATACAGTGAGTGCACATGAAAGGGAAACATTGCAACACAGTCAGAAACAGGAACAATGCAGAAATATGAAATATTAGAGTTTATTGCTGTTTATTGTTGATTGCAGCGTTTCAATCATCAATGTAGCGGTTTGCTGCTTTTCTCTGTTTTATATGAAAAGAAATTGAACGTTTGGTCAGACAAACAATCTGAAGAAGTCACCTTGGGCTCTGGGAACTTTTGATGACTAATTTCCATCTTTTTATAAACCAAATTAATTCATCAGTAAAATAATAGGTAGGAAATAGGTAATAGGTACATTACCTACCTACATTTATTCCATTTTCTAAAGAATAAAAAAATGAACCAATCCTATTATGTGGATTTGA
>NC_041355.1:5571812-5691812 GCF_900634415.1 Cottoperca gobio | reverse complement strand
CTCCCCACACTGCAGCATCTTACGGGCTGAGCCAAAAACACTCGTCCTACACCTGTGTACGGTTAGAGGATGACTGCTTGTGCTGTCATGTAGTGCACGTCTTTTTTTTCAATCTGTAAAACACACAGCAAGGCAAAAAGGAAAATATGGCAGGCATATGATTCTGTTTGTATATGATGTAAAAGTCCTTCCTCGTGTCACATAAATGTTCCAACATGTAAAGAGAATAAAGTCAGAGTGGAGACCTCTCTTCTTCTTCTTCTTCTTCTTTTTCTATGTTGCTGTTTCTTCTGCAGTAAGTTTTCACACTCATACATTCAAAGGGGTTCTTTGTTGTCTTCCTCGCCGGCTGTAACAACATGTCTGCAGTCTGGCTGAGGAAGTTGTTAACGGACAGACACAGACTGCTGTGAAGATAATACACAGGGCGTCTGAGCAGAGCTAAACACTTCTTTGTATGAGCTGATGAATGTGGTCTTAAGAGCTACCGTGTGCAGGAACAGAGGAGGTCTGTGTGAGAGGAAACGAATGTGGCTGCAGCACCGGTGTTGTTAACACAAACACACACACAGTGTAGGAGGATGGAGGTTCACTTTCACAGTGAGTGGAGCTACTCTTTAGGATAATTCAGCTCCTTCACAGGGTTTTTTTTAATCTGACAAATTCTAGTGGTGAAAGAAGTACTCAGATCCTTAAATTTAAATAATATAACAGAGTTAAAATACTCGAGTTAAATGTAAAAATATGGCATTCAAACTTGAGTAAAAACACAGAAGTATTCAAAGTACTTGTTCTGCAGAGAAGTGGACATTATTAATATTCCTGATGCATCAATACATAATCAGCATTTGACTGTTGTTGCTGATTTGTTTTATTTACTGTTAGGTGACGTCGTCCAGTGGTTCCAGACCGAGGGGTCGAGATAGATCCGGAGGGGTTGTGAGATAATTAATGGAGCAGAAAATAAGTTTTTATTTTCTGGACTTTTAATTATAATAGATTATTATTCTTAAACCGTTATTTAAATTAAACCATGTGAGATATTCAGAGGGGAAATACTAACAACTCATTGACCTCTGAAACATTTTGTAAACGTCCACAAGCCGATAAAAAGTTCACTGGTTTAATCTTTAGCAATACGTTGTATATTATACATTTATCACGTTTTTAATTCAAAATCTTAATCTGAAAAGTAACTGGTAATGTAATGTTAAAAATTAAACATTAAAAGTAAAGTATCTAAGAATTGTACTTAAGAACTGATCACTATTTATTAGCTCCTCTGATAACCAGAAGATGGTGCTGCTGAGTGCAGAGAGCATGCACACACACACACACACACACACACACACACACACACACACACACACACACACACACACACACACACACACAGCTTCCCTGTTTACTTACAGTAAATCCTGCAGTAGTACTTCCGACAGTGACTCAGTGGTAAGCTACTGTAACTTGTGATTATTGGACTTGTGCCCATCTCGACCTTTATACGGCTCCTTCCTCTGATGTCTTCGTTCCTGCGTCAATGAAACATGATGACAGGGTGGGGTGGATTCATTTACTCACCTTTGTGTTGTAAAGTGATATGTGGGTCAGGCTCACAGCTTCAAAAACGCTAGATGTATAATATAAAATACAAAGTTATGAATGTATCATTTAGCGTACAGCTCTTCCATTCAATGAGCAACTGAGAGCGATCTAAAGACTTAAATCTACATATTGTGTCTTAAAGGCTCTTCTTACTTGATATAATATTATTGAAACCAGTACTTATGTTATATGCATACATTTACATTAATGTAGCTTTATTTTTTATCCCAACATCCTACAATAATCCAAACATGAGATTTTAAATCAAATGTCTGTCATTTTGCAGCAAGAATCCTTGTTTTGGCCCTTAACATGGACAAACATCTGATTACTACTAGAGGTGGCAGCCATTTAGCTAAAGGAAAGTCTCTAAATATATTCATCTGTAAACAAATACATTATAGGAAAGGAGAGACCCTGCCCGGAGGAAGCCCGGGGCCCCCGTCTGGAGCCAGGCCCAGAGGGAGGGCCCGACAGCGAGCGCCTGGTGGCCGGGTTTGCCACGGAGCCCGGTCGGGTACAGCCCGAAGAAGCTACGTGGTGCCTCCCATCCATCCATCCTGTGGGCCCACCACTCATGGGAAAAACCGCTGGGGTCGGGTGCGCTGTCACATGGGTGGCAGTGATGGTCAGGGACCTCGACGGACCAGACCCGGGCAGCAGAGGCTGGCTCTGGGGACGTGGAACGTCACCTCTCTGTGGGGGAAGGAGCCGGAACTAGTGCGGGAGGTGGAGCGCTACCAGTTGGATCTGGTGGGGCTTACCTCCACGCACAGTCTTGGCTCTGGAACCGTACTCCTGGATAGGGGTTGGACTCTATTCTTCTCCGGAGTTGCCCAAGGTGTGAGGCGTCGGGCCGGGGTGGGGATACTCACTAGCCCCCGGCTGAGCACCGCTATGTTGGAGTTTATCCCGGTGGACGAGAGGGTCGCCTCCCTACGCCTTCGGGTTATGGGGGGGAAAACTCTGACTGTTGTTTGTGCCTGTGCCCCAAACCGCAGTTCTGAGTATTCGGCCTTCTTGGAGACCCTGAATGGAGCCCTGCAGGGGGCTCCAGTAGGGGACTCCGTAGTCTTGCTGGGAGACTTCAACGCACACGTGGGAAAGGATGGAGACACCTTGTTTGCGAGTGAGGGGACAATGGAGCGAGAGATTGGCCGGAGAATCGGAGCAGCGGGGGCGGTATTACAGTCACTTTACCGCACCGTTGTGACGAAAAGAGAGCTGAGCCAGAAGGCAAAGCTCTCAATCTACCGGTCGATCTTCGTTCCTATCCTCACCTATGGTCATGAAGGCTGGGTCATGACCGAAAGAACGAGATCACGGGTACAAGCGGCCGAAATGGGTTTTCTCAGACGGGTGGCTGGCGTCTCCCTTAGAGATAGGGTGAGAAGCTCAGCCATCCGTGAGAGACTCGGAGTAGAGCCGCTGCTCCTTTACGTTGAAAGGAGCCAGTTGAGGTGGTTCGGGCATCTAGTAAGGATGCCACCTGGGCGCCTCCCTAGGGAGGTGTTCCAGGCACGTCCAGCTGGGAGGAGACCCCGGGGAAGACCCAGGACTCGGTGGAGAGATTATATCTCCTCTCTGGCCTGGGAACGCCTCGGGATCCCCCAGTCGGAGCTGGAGGATGTGGCCCGGAGAAGGGAAGATTGGGGTTCCTTACTGGAGCTGCTGCCCCCGCGACCCGATCCCGGATAAGCGGTAGACGATGGATGGATGGATGGATGTAAACAAATAATCAAACAGAGTTACTTCGTCCTGGTGCTCAGGGTTTAGTTGGATAATTTAAAGATGCAATGTGTAATTCTGAGCCACCTGCTCCAAAGAAATAGGAGGCAGCATTTCACCTCTAAACTGAGTCCACACAATCTCTAGTGTTTATATTTTAGTTGTAGTTTTATTTATTTATTATAGCAATAAACGCACTGTAGGTTTGTTGATGATTCTTAAACTCCTCGTTAAGGAAATGAGTTACACCTGCTGTGTTTCAGGTAAAGTCTTCAATAGGCTTTATTGACACGAGTATAACAAAGACAATACTGCAAAGCGTCAAGTAATAATTAGAGAAAAAGAAAAAAGGTACATTTCATAAAATCAAGAAAATAGCAAAAACAAAAAGTGAAGCTCTCTAAATAACTTTAATTATAGTAACATAACTGTATTTATATATAATGTAGATCAAGTTGAAAGTGCTGGTGTGGGGCTTTCATACAATATCTCATATTTTTTAAAATTTCATTTAAACTTTTGATGAATAAATATTTCCAGTGATTTACGATGACATACATACTGTAGACCTTTAATGAAAAAGGTGAAACATGAGTTGTGATGTAAATACACTATATTATAGTTGTATTTCTTAAATGTTTCTGCTGTATTGTGTATATAAAACATTAAAACTGTATTTCTTTTACTACATTGACCTGTTGATCAGTCAAGATTTGTACATTTTTATAGGCGCCTGTCGTTTTTCTTGTGTTTTGGGTATCTGGCAAAAGGATAAGTCAGACTTATGGGACACCATGCATGTGGAGGAAGGTGTTAAACAAAGACTGAAATGAATACATATAAAGTTGGCAAGACGTCAGCAGTGATTGTTAAACAGCCTGTTTGAAGGGGAAGCTGTCAAAAGAAGATGAAGACTTCCTCTGACTACATGAAGTCAGTGAGTACATGCCAGGATATCAAAGGAGGAACCACCTGAGAGTTTATGGGAAGACAGGGAGCAGACATCTGGTAAATGTGTTACCGAGTGATAGATAACTGAGTGTACGACAGAACAAAGAGAGCTAGAAACCGACAATGTGGTCAATGGCAGCATGAAGATGAGCCTAAAACTGTTTATGTAACTATATCCAAGACTGTTTAAAGCCTTGAATTCAACCATTTCTGTTATTTTAAGGCTTTTACAGGATACAGACACATTAACGTCCACTGTTTGATTCTCTGCTGTTATAACAATCAGAAGGAAAACCCGAAAAACAAAGTTACTGTTTCATTATTTGTTTGCTGAATTTAAGTTGGACTTAAAATGTCTAAAAACGACCAGACTTATGTTATATATTTTGTTGAGTTGTGTACTTACAGTATCTGAAATGTTTCCAACAATTATAAAACCTAGAGATTAGTTAATGGATTAATAACTAAAAGCTAAATAATAATAATTCTAACATCTGTTTAACTTTGACACAATAAAAGTACAAATAAATAAAAAGGACATATTTTTTATCTTTATTTGTTTGATTTGTTTTTGTTTTGGCATTCAATCATCTTTAGTAATCATCTTTTATTAGCAGATTGTATTGATATCATGATGGAAGAAGTATTCAGATAGTAAAAGTGTAAAAGTCATGTATTCAAAATGTTACTCAAGCAGAATGGCCCATTTTAGAATAATAATAATAACTTTTGATGCATTCATTCACAAAAACTTGTGAATTTCAACATGGGATCAATAAAGTCTTTAACCACATTATTACATTTGTTATATATTGTATTGATTTGTATATGTTGTATTTTTAATATGTTTCTGGTTTTATTTAAAGGTATTAATTAAATAAATATAGTTGAGTAAAAAGTACAATATTTCCCTCTGAAATGTAGCAGAAAATGTTAATTCTGGAGTAAAATAACATAAAATACAGTACTCAAGTATCCTAAATGTACTGTAGTTACTATCTACCACTGGTTATTTTTACAAATCCTTTTGTTTTCTGCTTTGGCCACACAAGTCAAGCTACATGCCGGAAGTTAAAGGAGAGGGTCTCCTCATGGTTGGGTGCAGCAGCGGATTGGTGGAAAATTGGAGTCGAGCCTCCAAGAATGTGCGCGTGCAAGGTGGGGTTACAATGTGGTAACCAGACTTGTTAGAGTTCTTTAGAATAAACCTCTCTGTGCAGACACGCAGATCCAACATCAGTGTTTCAGTCTCTTTGATCATAATCATAGTTAAACTCTATGTTAAAGGCGGGAGTTCAGTTTAGGCACGTTAGAACAAAACACCAAAGAAACTACTCCCAAGGTTTACCTCAATAGGGGTGCGTACGTCAGTGTGTGTGTGTGTGTGTGTGTGCGCGTGTGTGTCTGTTGTTGGGCGGGAATGGTGGGCGTGCCGCAGCATCTAATGCATCTATGTATGTATGATACATGTGCGAGACCACAGAGAGCCACAAGAAGCAGCTTTACGCACAGCAACACAAGTCATTTTCGGTAAGTTACAGTCGGTGTGTGTGATTTTAATTTATGTACTTTATGTATTAATGTGTAGTAGATTGTAGTACGGCCTCGTTACTTCCACAGCTGTCATTCAATTCACTGCAGGCTCAGGATATCAAATTTAATTGCACCTTTTTATGCGTAATAGAGTTACCAGTTTGGCGTAAAACCTGTAACTTAAAACCTAACACATGTATGTATTGTACATTTAGAAAATACATCTTATTTTTATATTTTTCTGGATTCTTTAGAGATAAATGCGTATATGTGAGCAGCCTAAACATTGTTTTTTTGTTTTTGTTCCACAGCACTGAGGCTCTGAACTTAAAAAAAATTAAAAAACATTTTCTTTCCTTTCAGGAAATAAATTGTCTGTTAAAAGAAGATGTTTCTGCTGAAGACTTTCGCTCCCTTGTTGCTGTTGGCCTTCCTCGGGCAGCAGGTCTCTCTGTCCTCCAGTGCGCGCAATAAGAACCGAGGAGCGGACAAGACCGTGACTGCAGCCCCCGGCAGAGAGCAGAGGAGCGGGAACAAGTCTGCAGCGAGCGGTCGGGGAAAGTTCTCCATCAACAACCAGATGCAGTGCACGTGGGGGGCGAAAGACGTCGAGGACACGGTCAGGCTGTCGGTAAAATGCGAGGACCGGGAGGCGCGCATCAAAGGCGGAGTCACCGATATCCGATGTGAATACAACGCCAAACCTCAGAGCTGCCCGGGATACACGTCCAACCGAAAGGGCTTCTGGAGACAGGTGTCCCGCCTGTTGAAAAGGCTGCAAGGCAACGTGTGCAATAGCAAACACATGGTGGTGAAGGCATCCATGTGTAAGCGCGCGCCCCGGGATGCGCACTTCAAGCTGGACATACACAGCTCCCAAATCCTCGAGCAGTCCGGAGAAGATAACACTCGCGCGCCACTGCTGCCTCGTGCCAACTCCACCGCTGCGGCTCCGGTCAGAACCACCGCCTGCACGGTGCGCGCGAACCACCGGAAAACGGCTGAAGAGAATTGCAGCGGCTCGTGGGCCAGTGTGTGCAACTTCTTTCTGTCCATGCTGCAAAGTGACGACTGTTAGATTCACATCTCAGGAGGAGGAGGACACGATCAAACCGAACTGATTTATTTTAGGACTCATTGTGTTTTTTAAACAGCAGCAACACATCTTTCATTTTTAATCAGTAATCTGATGTTTGTGCAGTGAACTGGGTGATTTTCAGTTACCACAAACACCGATATGACATGTTTTACTAACTCATGCAGATGTTGATGTTATCAGGTGTTTATCAAGTAATTTATCAGTGACCGAAAGTAACTAAGTACTTCTTCTCAGGTACTGTCTCAAGTTGTTTACTTGAGTATTTCCATGTTGCGCTACTTTATAATTCTACTTCACTACATTTATCTGGCAATAGTAGCTGCGATTAAGATCGAAATGTTCCTTTAAAACGGGATGAAATCAGAAAATGTGATTTATTGTTACAGATTAAAGGACAGATTAGCTCCACCATCACCAACTATAATACACTATTAAAATGCTGCCCACACATCAATGCATCAGTAATAATAATCCAATATTTTGATATAGATGTAGATACTTTTGATACCTGAAGTATAATTTTATATTAAACCTTTTACATTTCTTTTGAATATTTTGTTTTGGCTTTTCAATGAACCCACTTTACAACTCCCAGCATCGTTCAAGTGCATATTTATGACCACTAACTCAGACACAAACAACCACAAATCAATGTTGCCCTGAGAATATTTGTTTTAACTTGTAATAGAGTATTTGTATTTGTTATTGTTTTAAACGACCTCAATGCTTCCTGTTTATCACACAGAACTGAAGATTGCTTATTTTAGTATAGAGCGGTACTTTATTTCTACCTTTGGTCAACTTTATCAATCAATCATGTAAACACCACTGTATTTATGCACCACAAATAAATATTTTCTATTTATACAATGTGTCCTGTTGCCTTGAAGAATGTGAAACAAACATGTGACCTGTAATGGGGAGATGCAGAGAGATGTGTGTGTGTGTGTGTGTGTGTGTGTGTGTGTGTGGTGACATTGATTGCAAATGAGCAAAACAAATACCCATTTTATGAGTTGTTCTTCTCTTATTGAGTCATAAAAATCTTATTTTCTTAAAACATCCTGTTTTGAAACAATACAAATCAACCTATTTCAAAAAGTTTCTGGAATCCAGCATCATTTTTCTTAATTTCAATGCAGAGATCGACCTTGTTCTATCTCAAACCAAACGTTCGCGTGCAAAACACATATGTACATGTTTCTTGTCCAGGTGCTAAACCCAAAGAAAAGTGAATTTTTATCAAAGTACAAAGTTTCAAACCCAAATTGGCTCTTTTTCAAGTACAGTTTGTACTTTTCTAATGTAATTAAAGAAACAGTGTTGCACGTCCTTGTGACGCAGAAGTCTTTTTTAAGAGACTTGAGGGTGAGATAGTTTGTATCGGCAGATTTCAATAATAAACAACATTTGCTTTATAAGACGGAGATTTTCAGTATTCAGAGCAAAACATCCCCAACTTTATTTTAGACTTCATGCCAGAATACACTTTTTTTGGGTGTAAACTACACTTACATGCACTCAGGAAAAAGCACCACACACACACTTATACACACAAGTGGAGTGATTGTACATGGCATCCAAATATAAGGCTTGTTCCTCTGGTTTCCTGCAGCAGTCTCTAATTACTTTCTCAGTGACAGCAACCAGCTGCCATTTCTAAATGGGGAGATTGGGAGTAAAGACTGCTATGATCCAGCTGTGAGTGCACGTGTGTGTGTGTGCGTGTGTATATATAACGTGTAATCCCTGAACAAGTGCCACCCCAGATGTGGATTTTATGCTTTCCTGTCTGCTCTTGACCTTCTTCACCTCTGACCTGCTGCTCTTTGTCCCCTCAGACAGACACTTAAAAAAAGCCAACTGGAGAGAGATTTCCACCTTTTTAACGGAAGTCCGCTCTCTTTGATGGCACAAAAGGGATTCTGTTTTACCGACTCCTTTAGCCAGAGCTCAAGGACACATCCAGAAAGGAGGAAGTAGTTAGGGGTTAGAGGTCAAAGGTCAAGAGGGAGATGAGGATACCATCCGAAGGTCTGTGCTGTAAGGATCTGTGCCTCCTTTCCCACCTTTACTAGTCTCTTATGGAGACTTCTCTTCGCACTCCTCCAGGCTTTGGCAGTTTAGACAGAGAGTGGAGGAACTGCAGAGCTGTAAATGTTGAGGTTTTAAACATCAATCTTCTTTAATAACGAAATTTCAACTATGACAAAATAGTTTTCCTTTAACCCCCAGCCTAGCTCTATTACACCCTCTCCCTGAAGTCTTAAGGCAAATACATTTCAGACATTATGCAAGGGTAAGAAAATAAAATCTAAACACATACATACACATACATGCTTCTACAGTAAAGTATAGAGCGTAGACTGATCAAAAAGGTTTTGTAGTTTTAAGGTGTAGTCTGTAGAGGAAACAACTTCACGTTCTGGAGTTGGAAGTGTAAATGAACATATGTTATTTGTTAATGTCATCCATGGTAAATCCTTAAATCTGCAATAGCACTATAAGAACATTATAACACAACACTGACATTATGGAAACAGATTCATGTTTACACATCCAGCAGTTAAACAGCCACATAATCATGTTTAAGTGTATCTGAGGAATGTAAGTCCATTATTCACTCTCTTTAAAGGAATACTTCATCCACAAAGTGACCATTTGTACATAAATTACTCACCCCGTGTTACCTTGAATTCTTGGAGAAAACTTTGTTTGTCTCGCGTGCCTCCACGGTGAACAAAGAATCCAAAAACAGAGAAAGTTCCTGGTGTATTGAAGTAAATGGGGGCCGCGTTTAACTACAGCAAAACTATATCAAAACATCCTTTTACAAACTCTCACACCACTCGTGCAGGATCATCCAAGTCTCATTTATCCAGTTGTACGCTCGCTACTTCCCAAACACATGCATTATTACTGAAACCTTACTATTTAATACACTTCTACATAAACAGTAACAGAGTGAGAGTGTTTATGCTGAAGTGGTGGTTGAAGGTTGTGCCACTGAGCGCCTTTACACCAAAAGCTTAGACTGATACTTAACAAAATGTATTTCTATCTTTGTCTCGGACATCTACAAACATTCCTCCCAAGTCTTTTGGTATGTGAGCTGATGAATTGGGTGTTAAAGTGACTTCCTGTCCGTAATTTGACCGTTGAGTTGCACACACTCAAAGGTCAACAAGTCAGAAGGACCTGATAGATCTTGTATGAACAGTTACTGGACTGTTGCATTAGTAACATGTTTGCTCATGATAGCAGGGTGTGTGTGTGTGTGTGTGTGTGTGTGTGTGTGTGTGTGTGTGTGTGTGTGTTTGTGTGTGATTAAGAGGTGTTTTCAGTGGAATTAGTTTTTAGGCTTTTAGACTCTGCACAGTGAGTTTATATCATCAAAGCGGTGATGGCTGCACCTGTTGAATAAATGTTGCTAACCTTCCTGTTCTCACCTCCGTCATAGTTTACTACTGTAGTGGTTCATATTCTATGTAAATTAAAAAGTATGACTTACAGATCATAACAAAGTGAGTGGCGTGTAACCGTTGGTGTTACAGTGCAGACTGAACTCGGCAGGTTAGATATTCAAAGGAAAAATCCATCTGGTTTAATCAGTTAACATTTACTTACAGACGACACAGACACAAAAGATTAATTATTCTCTCTAAAAATCGAACGTTGGCACAAAACAAAGTATGGAGCTGCTCCACGGACGAGGATCTTTGAGGAAAATGTATAGTTCTCGCAGGTCAGTCAATTCAAGCAGGTCTGACGGACTACATGACGCCTTTACTCTCACATCATTTCTCTACTGTGCAATTTCAAATGAAAGCAAACCAATTATCACTAAGCCCACTTGTTACTTAGCTGACGTCAAGTAATTCACTTTCCAAAGCCACAAAAACTGTTTTCACAGGCGTGACGAGTACGTTGAATTGGTAGAATGCTCCTTTAATGTCACACTGTACAGTATTATGTGTAAAGTGAAGCCCAGCCAAGACAAATACTCTCAACCAACCCTGGTAATATCTTAATGAGGTGAAGAAATCCCTGAAGGAAAACCCATTTTCGTCAATAATCATCATCTCACGTGAGTCATATTGAAGGTATGTTCGTCCTTTCAACGCTCATATCCGTTACTATGGCTGCATGTCTCGTCTCGCCTCTTCTCCTCGTGCAGGGCGGTAGAGTCGATGCTTTACAAACCAAAGCCTTTGACTCCTCTGCTCAAAGTATTAAAACAACGTCTTTTTAAAAGCCTTTGAGGTTAAAGCACGATCCCACAAACAGCAGACCTTGTTTTCTATCTGCTCCTCAATCTAATCTGCTCCCAAAGACTCCAAACAAAGTGTTGAGACAGGTGCAAACACGTTCACGAGGGGCTTCAGACTAACGGTTTCTTTAGTTTCTCTGTTTTTTAATGCCGACATTCTTCGTGTACGTATTAATAGTTTAAGAATTTGATGTTAAAGCGGCGTTCTTTGAAAGATTTGGGACAAAACGAGAGAGGAAATCAGATTTGTCACTTAAAATATAAGATGTGGACAGCTCTGCTGGATGTGCGACGTCTAATTGAATGTTATGCAAAGGGATGAGAGATGACGTAATTAAAAAGTGCCCGTCCAACCTTAGATGGTGGCAAAAAATGTAGAAAGCACAATGTAAATATGGCATTTATGTTTATTTCATGTTATTTTTGCAATATTTTAAGTATTTTTGCATTTCCACTTAGGTTTTTTGTGCTCTAATTGAATATGTGCATAAAAACAAGTGGATAGAAACGCACCTAATGCCAGCCAACTAGTTCTCATATTCTCTTGCCTGCTTTGTTTCCCTGCTGAATACTATCTCTCTCGTCAGTTCAGATCCCTCCTGCCCTCCCTCCTCTGTAATTCCGGTTCCCACCTGTTCCCACTTCCCCCATCAGCCCCATAGTATACAGTATATACCGGCCCTCTTGTCTATTGTGCTTCAGCCTGGGTGGTGTGGTGGGAGGTGGTG
Organism: Cottoperca gobio; assembly: GCF_900634415.1. Taxonomy (NCBI): domain Eukaryota; kingdom Metazoa; phylum Chordata; class Actinopteri; order Perciformes; family Bovichtidae; genus Cottoperca; species Cottoperca gobio. The sequence continues at coordinate 5,679,898 of NC_041355.1, read as the reverse complement.
TTAGTGTATGGAGGATATCACCGTTTCTAGGATTTTAGGAGCAGTGCCAGAGCACGCCTTCAGGAATTTGGGTGTTATGGATTTGTGACTTCTCCACCAGCAGATTACTCTCAAATCTACGGATTTGTGGTCACGACTTTATGCCACGTCTGAAAAGCAGCCCGAGGTTCTTTCATTTGCTAGACCTCTGCTTTCTTAATCTAGTAGGAATTGTATTTTACTCTGGGTTAATCTATGCATTACTAAATAAAACGTATATACAGGCATTCAAGATTCAAAGATGGGTGACTAAATACAAATATCACTTCTTTCAGCAGTGCCTATGATTTCTGCACCACAGAGCTTTCAACAAGTATTTATCTTTTTATTTTTTATCATCTCAGGGCTGCTCGTCCCCTTTCCGTGCCTCACAGCATGACAAGATGTTAATTGCTTAATTGTATCATGTCAGAAATAAGTGAAATCACACATTCCCAGGGCCTAATGCTCTTCATATTGTACTAAAAAACTAAAGATATTAGTCTATTATAACATGAGACAGAGAAAAGAGGAAAATCCTAAAGTTTGAGACTAAAAGGTTTGGTTGAAAATATAAAATAGTAGCTGATTTCTCTGCTTATTGATTAACAAACTAAGTAAAACACTCCAGCAGCTGCATGCAGGAGGATAGTTTCAGCCCTTCTGCTTCTTTCATTCTACATTTGAACCTTTTATGTAAAGCTGTTTTTTTTGCTGGAAAACAAATGTCCCGTCAACTTGAACTTGAACTGCCGTTTGAAGTTCAGAGTCTCTGATGAAAAAAAAGGAGGGGCTCTGGGTGTCAGGAGGGGCTGGAGGGGGAAAAAAACCATCAAAACACAACTCAGCGCTTCACTAAGTACTTCAGATTTGACCTACAAAGCTGGCCGGACATATGCCCACCCAAAATAACACGCAGGGCAGCGAGGTGGGAGGAGCTGGAGGTATTGTTCTTCCTGTGGCTCGAGGTGGCCTGACCCCCACACCCTGCTGTTCGGACCTCTTTATTGGCTGCTTGTTTCTGTGGCAACAATCAACCGCTCCCGTGAAAAGAATAGAAAAGTAGTAACAGGACCTTGATGACTCCTCCTTACGCACACGCCAACTTACATTTAGAATCCTAGTGGAGGATAAGAAAACTGAATTTCTACAGATTTTTGGAAAGAAAGAGGAGTCTGTAGTTAACTAACAATCCCAGTGTAACAATACATTACATTATAATAATATATATAATATTACAGGTTAAAGTCCTGGATCTGAAATTTTATAAGGGCTGAATATTTGTATCCATTATATTACTAAAAATACATTATTTTAAGCAGCATTTTAACTTTGTAGCAGGTCAAAGTGGAGCTGATGTATAAGTTATTGGGAGATTTAATGTGTAATAATCTAAAGTCAAGGCAAATACTGTAGCTGTCAAATAAATGTAAATAAAAAGGACAATATATAAAATAGGGCTGTGTGTAGGGCAAGAATATGGAGATACGTTATGCATCATGTTACAATTCAATATATTGGGTTATTTTTAATCTAATTTTAGGAAAACTGTTAACCCACCATCTTCACAAATTATTTTAAAAAAAGCTTACATTACAGAACAATGAGATTTTCATTTATCACAGTCCCAGAAACATCCAACATCATAGCAATACTTTTTGTGCAATCTGAGCCTCTGTTTTTGTAAGCAACCTGGTGATTAAACTCGATATTGTTTTTGAGAATCAATACGGTATCACAAAACATGATCTTGCAATACTCTGGTATATTCATATTTTCTTTCACCCCTAATACTAAATGTAGTGGAAATGTATAAAGCTACATAAATACCTACAAATTGTATTTAAGTGTATTACACTCAAGTTCTTTCCACTTGTCTTCATGAAATGCTGACCGGGTGAACTTGTCTCTATTCATGCTGCTCTGGCTCCCTCTAGTGGACATGAGAGGCCAGTGCATGCTCAACAGACATCACTACACACTATTACATGTGTACATGTGGACTGCAGGACACCATAAGTACCGAGACAACAAAAAAACAGTGCTATTGTCCTTCATCAGTTGAAATGTTTATTATTGCATATATACTGTTTTCTGACAAACAAAGTGCAAACTGTAGTCTGATACTTTCGCATTACAAATGAATAATATTGGTCATAGTGAAGATGTTAGTCGGCCAAAAGCTGCATTAATTAATGTGGACATGAAAAAAATGTTAGCTACCTTTAAAACACATTATTTGGAGTCATAGTATAAAAAGGCCTGATTGGACCGTCTCTCACACGCACACACAAGAACGTGACGCTGACTTTGTGTTAACTTCTTGTTGGGATCTGACGGCCCAAAGGCCGCCTTAGACACGAGACACTTCAGGTGTACTTCCTGTTTCATTGACCGTTTCCACAGTTACGCATCATCTCCACCACAGAGCAACAGTAAAGCTTTTCCGTAGTCGCCGCCGGTATCTCCCTGTAACACACGCAGAGTTTAAGAAAATTAATACCGCTTTGTAGGTGTATGGGAACTTACGTACAATAAGCGTGTGTCAGGGTTATAATGGCAGACTACAACTCAAACTAAAATAAGCAGTGAAACTGAATCTAAATTTAAAAAATATATCCTTTCAGAAAAAGCCAAACAAAAACTATACCAACAACTGCTTAAAAAAGTAATTAAAATAAAAAATTAACGTGATTTTATTTCACTTAATGTATCACTACCACACATGGAGATATCATGAATTTCTGTCAACTCTCGTGACGTTGAACCACAGAGATGTTTTTCACATGCATTCTCGTCTTGTAGAATTAAACAAGAGCAGCTTATTGAATATTGTATTAGATAAAATGCCATTAAACCAAGATGTTCAGCTCTGAAGTTAACCAACTGGGGTCTAGAGTTTGGTAGTGAACGAGTACTGAAGTTAATTCAAAAGATTTTAACATTACAGCCATTCAGTTCTCCAATTTACCTTGTATGTAGCTACATACTTTATACCTGGCCCTAACAAAAACAGTGTGTGTGTGTGTGTGTGTGTGTGTGTGTGAGTGTGAGTGTGTACCTTGATCATGGAATGCAGAGAGCAGGCAAACAGCTTCCTGAACTCAGTTCTGATGTCCAACAAGTCCACCTCACTGCGAGTCACCATCGCTCTGATCAGGGTGTTATCATCAGTCCCTAAACCCTGCAACAAACACATGATTACTGTAAGCTTCATTAAAAATTATTATCCAAAACCATTATCTGAGCGCATGCACATAATGTGCATCCGGCTCCAGATACACAACAACTTTTCAAATAGCATAAACCTCCCCGATTCAACTCACTTCACAAAATCGGCTCTCCACTACCTCCAATAAATAAATGTATCCAATTAAAAAGGGGAAAGCTTCTGAATCTCTACCTAAATCCCATCCCATGAAAAAGAACAAGGTGACACGACTCGTGGCCGAGCTTCTAATGGAACGGTTGTCCATCTTTGTTGACTTACCTTCATTGCATAGTACAGCGTTTCAGCAAAATAGGCTGGAACGCTCCTGGCACACTTCACTTTAAAAGAAAAAACAGAAAAGATTATTGAAAACGTGTCATTGTTATTCATTCAGAGTCACCGCCTCTCAAGAAGCGGCCAACAGAACCAGCCTGCAGCAGTTTCGTACCGACGGCCAGAAGAAGATCTCTCAGGCCTCCAGATGTTTCCTTCTTGATGCTCTCCTCCATCTCGTATCCTGACAGCTTCATGTAGGCATCAAATACTGAAACACACAGGTTCAGAGTTAGTCTTGAAAATGAAGTGAAACTGCAAAACGATCCCAGACGCTCTGTAATTCTGGCTGCTCTCAGACGAACCTTTCCTAAGATGTTCTGCACTGCGGTTTCCCAGGATGGTGACAAACGTCTGTTCATCAGTGCCAAACTTCTGCTCTCCTGCCTTGAAGAGGACCTGCGATCACAGAAACAAAATGCTTCACGTCACACATTGCTTGTCCTTCAGAATCAGTACAATCTCTATATTTTGAGGTATTTACACTTTTAATATATATATATATATATATATATATATATATATATATATATATATATATATATATATATATATATATATATATATATATATATATATATATATATATATATATATATATATATATATATATATATATATATATATATATATATATATATATATATATATATTATTTCTTCTTCACTACATTTCAGAATATTGTACTTTTTAACTTGAAGACAACAGAGTTTAACAGATCAGGCTCTCACAGAGAATCAGCGATACTATTAATAGAAACTACAACTAAACAAGTTACAACAAAGTCTCTTCAGTACCGGGGATGGACCATGTTCATACAGAAGATGTCCTCAGAAAACATTCAGCAAAGAGGCAGTAAGAGCTAGAAGAAAATTGTTTACCCAAACCATACAGTAGGACAGGGGTCGGGAACCTATGGCTCTTCCGATGATGCGATATGGCTCGCAGACAATTTTTTAACATGATTAACAAGTAATATATAATTAGATTAGATTATAAGTAGAGCAGGGGTGTCAAACTCAATCACAGAGAGGGCCAAATTTAAAAACTGGGACTACGTCGAGGGCCAAACACGGTCCATATTTATTGCACAGGATAGACATATTGGATAAAGTGCAAAAAGATATGGAACATATTTAGGTAGGCTACATTCTCCTTTTATGCAGTCAGAGCCAGATGTTTGGAATATTTTCTTAGCTGCCAGTTTGATTGTGGTTCTGTGGAAACCCTCAGTGAGTGAAGGTGTGCATCAGTGAGGCTCCTGTGTGGGTTTTTGTTCATCTTCATCACAGAGAAAAGCTGCTCACACAGGTATGCGCTTCTAAACATGCAAAGCATCCGAGCGGTATGAAGTTTGCTGCAAAGTCGGCAAATACGCAGTCGGGAACACAGCGGTGGAGATGGTTTGTCAGTGTTTGGAAACACGCAGTGACTAAAGTTTCCTTGCTGCATCAGAGTCTCTCACAGGCAGCTCGGCTCTCACTGCATCACACGTGTCCGTGATCACACGGCCCTGAAGCTGCAGGTTTAACAGTGAGATGCTTCGTTATGTCGTACATAAAGGCCAGCTCACATCGTGCCAGAGATCTGTGGTGTGTTTCCCTTTGCTTCCAAAAACTGGTAGATTTCCTCACGCAACTCGGAAAAATCTATTCAGCACTTTCCCTCGACTGAGCCATCGCACCTCCATGTTCAGAATGTATCTCCTCAAGTTTCCTCTCCGTGTTACGGTGCTTATTACATCTTCCATTTCCAGAGCTTTACAACACAGCACTTCCTGGTGTGTGATGCAGTGATACACCGTCAGCTGCATCTTCTCCCAAATCCTGCACTAATCCGCTCTTTTCTGTCGTCAGTCCCGTCAGTTTGTCCCGGGGCAGTTTCATTTCATTCACACATTTAGATACTTCCTCAAATATATATTTTCCCGTGGTTGTGCCATGCATTGATTTAATTACCAAAACCGGCGGGCCAGTTATGAGAGACATGATATTTTCTCACGGGCCGGATATAATTGTGGCCTTGAGTTTGACACCCGTGCAGTAAACACCGAAACATGCAGATAAATAACATAAGTGTTTAGTTTATAAAAGAGCACCTGTTCAATGTGAAAAGTGAGTTGCATGGTTCCGTTGGTAATATAAAAGCTTTAAATCAAAATAAAAGTGTAACCTGATATATTCTCGGCAATGTTTTTACATGCAAACATTTGTGAAGTTTCTTTTTTAAGACCCGTTGGTATTATTTGAAAGCAGTTTGTGTTCTGCTTGTCATTTCTGAAATAAATGGAATGTCTCTCTCTCTCACACATAAACACATGATCAAAGAACAGCATTTAGAGCACATCTACAAACACATGTGATAATCACACCCTCAGACAAGACAAAGACACCATTGATGGTGAACATATTTAGTGACCAGCACCAACACAACGACTCACCTCAGCATCACTGTCAACGGTTTCCTGCTGGATCCCAGTCTGCTTGTTCCCCTGAGGAGACAAAATGTTTCTATTAGAGAGGAAGGAGACAAGGATAGAGGAAAGAAGAGGAGACGTGGATAAAAGGAGAGGAGATTTACCTGCAGCAGAATCACCAGAAGTCTCTTGAAGTGTCCTGAAGTGTCACCGGATATATCCTCCTCCAGGTCGTCATCGTACTCTGAGGAACAAACATGTTAATGTTTTATTTCAGCCCTGATCTTTCAAATGATTCTGTCACACTTTTTAAAATCTAAATTAAGGCCTTTGCTTTGCAAGGATCAACGTCGTCACATCAGACAGTAATTGCCACACGCACACGTTAGTGAGGAGGGTATGAACATGGCGATAACCTTCATCTGAACATAGTGCTGTGGGTCCAGATGCACAAAAGCTATCACCTCACCCAAGTCAGTATGTAGTTTTCTTCTGAATAAGCCCATGTCACGGCAAAGTCTCTTCAAAGACTGGATGCTTATTATAATATGTTGATTCTGGGGCATTTCCTTAATGCTAAATCAGAGTGCAAAATATCATTTGATGAGGTCATGCACTGCAGGCATAATATAGAGCGAAGTAAAACACAAAAGGGTGTTTTGTGACTTTAATCTCAGAATTCCTGAGATTTTTTCTCCTAGATTTACGAGTTCTCTGAATATTACGCCCCCACCCCAGATCCGTAACACATTTATTACTTATTGTGTCCCTACAATGGTCCTAATACGCTGTTATATGTTAGAGCCATTCATTAAAATAATAAATATTTGTAAAACTTAGCATTCTCTCTGTTACCTTTTCTATAAGCACTGACGATGTCCTTGACCTGCTGAGGCGTTCTGGAGGCGAGGATCTCCACCAGGACCTTCTCGTCTGTTCCTGCCCCCTACAGGTCAAAGAGAGGAAACATCTGATGAAATTACACGTGGAGTTTCCACCTTCTCAGAAGCCTCAGAAACATAAGAGGCTTTATCTGTCTCGTCTCCGGTGTCTGCAGCACTTACCTTGATGGCGTTGCGGAGCATTGACACATCATAAGCGAGGGGTGCGGTCATCAGACCCACGATCAGGGTCTCAAATTTGCCCCCCAGCTCTCCCTTCAGTTTATCCACCAGATCCTGTTGTGAAGAAACATCAAGCACTTTAATTTAAAACCTGTGTGTGACCACAGAGAAGGATCTTATGTGTGATGATTGTTTTGCTACGGTTAATGTGTAATCCTGTCGTGCCACATGTTGTTTTTCTGCGGATGATTTTACTGACAGTATCTGTTAAACGGAGTCAAATTAGAGCTTTGGTGTTGTGTGTGGTCATCGGGTTTAAAGGGCTCAGTATGCTTCATCTAACACTAGGGCTGTACCGCATGTCATTTCTTTTACATTCAACGCTTCTATTAAAGGTTTAAACTCTGGCATCATATTGTTTTGACGTCATCACCCTAAACATTTAAATGAACCGTCTTAATATGGACTAAAGCAGAATATTTCATTACATAAAAACATGTTTTTGAAAATGATTATTTATCTTTTTTAAATACATTTTGACTTTACAACACTCAGGAGAGACTATCCAAGTATTCTGATAGTAATAGTTGGAGGCTACAGTCTCATGTTCAGCTCAAATGGCTAAATAAGCAACAGCTAATTAAGTTGGTAGGTAATCATTATCTGTGCAGTGGCAGCACATAGTTTTCTTAGTTCAACCAGTTACAGTGAACTCTAGACAGAGCGAGGCAAGCTGTTATAGCGAACATATGTTAAGGTATTCTAACCGTTCCAAACAGAGTTTTGAAGGCGATCTTGATGTCCTGCCTCTGGACGTTGTTGCGCCCCACCAATAGCTCCAGGATGGCATCCTCATTGGTCCCTACAGCAACAAGCACCATGGTTACTCAACCAATCAGCAAGACACACACATTACATAACTCTGTCGAGGTGGACACAGTTATTTCACCCACATAATTACAACCTTTAGGTCAGCAGATGTGTTTTTCCTTACAGTGAGTCAAGTTCCATCTCTGCTCGTGTGTTTATGACTCACTGCTGTCTGGGTGGATCTCTGCACAGACGGCAGGGATTACCACAGAGGGGAACTCCCGAGAAAACGCTCTCTCATTGGTCTGTTGGCGTTGTAGTACTGACTGACACTGTGCTGACAGCAGAAACACACAAGCATCTTACCTAGCCCCTTCATGGCCTTGTACAGGACCTCAGCATCTGTAGTGGCATTGAAGTTTTTACTGGCTTTAACAGATCCTCTGGTGGCCTGCAAGATGGAAGAAACGGACAGGAGGATTAGTTTGTTGTAGGTTTTACCAAGTTCAATGTATTTATTAAAACAAATTCTAAATAAAGCTGATACTCCTGAATTCTGGACCTCTCTGCTGTATTTCTAAATGCATTCAAATGTTTTACACAGATAATACATCACAACATATTGTACAGAACCCATTATACCTCATTCAGATTATTTCTCATGGAACTTGCAGACACCACCGACAACTTCCAGCATAACACTGACAGTTTTATACACACTGTATTATACTGCGTTAGTTTTGGAGACAGTTCACATCAACTTTAAGCACCATTAGTGACCAGATTGTTCCCATTGACAGCTAGCTTAAACCCTCCAAACAGACCAGGAAACTCATTTTATAATTATATATATACAATTATAAGTCAATAATTGCTTATTTATGGTCTTGCCTTGAATGTCTTGTTGTTGTTTGAGTAATAATAAATAATAATTTACTCCTCAATGGCAATTAAAAGGGATGTAGATGTAAAAAGAGAAGAAGTCTCTTTATGTGCGTTACTGTAACATTATTTATGTATATTAAATGTGTCTGTAAACAAGTGGGTTATTTAGAACAAGTACATCTTTCTGCTTTCTTATCAGATGTAAAGTAAATGCTATAACATTGCATCTCATACTTAATCTGTAGTTTCATGCTTACATTAACATATCTTTTATCAGATGTGCATAATGTCAAAGACGTTCTGCCTTTCCTTCTTAATATCATAGCAGACAAATATACTTAATCAAGCTCTAGATTCATGCTTAAGATAGATATAATTTAATATATTATATTATATTTCCCTTCTCTCATTGCTAAAATTACAAAACCCACTAAATCAATCTTTACATTCATGTGTACATTCTGTACATATAAAACGCTGCATCTCAGATTTGTTAAGTGCATACACTCAAAGAGTTTCCCGCTTTCAGATTAACTTAATGACTTACAGACTTTATGAAAACACATGCAGATGTGCACACAAGCTCTCACAAGCTCTCACATCAAACCTCTTATTTTATACACATCTTGCCAACTTCTCAAATATGATTGATTATCAGGCTAATAAGTTATCCAACTGTGGATAAAAGGTATTCAACTGATCGATACTGAGGACAGAACGAGCGAGATAAGGCTGAAAAACATTAACTTTAAATAGATTATTAGTAAAAAAAAGACTTCCTTCTCTAACCGCGCTGCACTCATTTCAGACACTCCCTAAAACTATGAAGCATTAACAATAAGAGAGCAGAGCGTTTTTTCTAATTTCAGGGGGAGGGATGTTTAGAGAGGAAAACCACGGGTATGTCTCTGGAATTCTGACCCTGAAAATCTGGAAAGAAAAAGCACGGGGACGTCCAAAAGCAAGTCGCTGTTAACAACCAGGATTCTGTCTCTTTGTGCAGGATGGAACGCCAAAATGTCCACGAGCTCTCCTTCCTCATAAACACACTCAAGAGCCACAAGATAAACAAAATCTAATCAACATGCAGATGGCTGCTTGGACAAGCTGAACAAGAAGATATTCAGAGCAGCAACACAACACTGATCATCATTTCTAAAGAATTAGCTCCTATAGTGAGTCATAAGTTGAGTCCTACGGAGCGAGTTGAGACATGACCTGAGGCTAAGGGCTTGTGGTGGAGGCATGTTGACCCTCCATGTGTGAACAGAGGCACAACTGGTATCACTGCTTTAAAGCACATACAGTGACACCAAACAATCCACAATTCTTGCAGCCATGCTTGTATAAGGGATTTAAAAAAAAAAGTGGATACTAATATTTTTAGACTCAAGTGTCCTTAATTTTGACACTTTTATGGCCAATAAAAATAAAGAAAAACAAACAATGACAATGGTTTTTCAGTGAAGGACACATTGTGTAGTAGTTAAAACTTCTGCATACTTTCAAACACGTGTACATACTTTTTTTGGACAAAACATAACAGACGCATTGTTATTTTGAAGGAGAGCATCTTTACTTTACTAAATTTACTAAGACCAGCTGTGCGCTGTAGATTTTAGAAAGTGTTACTAAAAATAGAAGTAAATATTGCATTTGTTGGTGGCTTTTTTTCAGCTCAAGGACCATGTACAGTGTGGTGGACTTACTCAAAATAAACTCCAGTGCCTATGAACGTGTCAGCTGTGCTAATGTGCGGCTCATTAATGGGTTTATAATAGTTTCTGGACAACAATCAAAGTCTATGGCACCGAGGAATTCTCTCCATCAGGCTGTTGCTACACAGACACTTAGATCCATTTGTTGTGGCTTTTAGTCTTTTCACTGCATTTGCTGACATCAGCCTTATCCTTATTCATTCAATTAGAATGTTTCTCAAAAAACAAACAAACATTAAAACTGAATTTTGTGAGCATTTCATAACAGAGAGCTTTGCCCCCAGACTATTCTGTTTGCAGAGTGCAGCAGCATTACATCATCACAGCTAACTATCGTGAATATAATCACTTTTTTATTATGGTAAGATAAAACTCCACCCTGTGAAAAAGAAGAGAATTGTTTCCCCTTTAAGAGAGGGAGGGCGGCTTTAATCTGCAGGACAGACGTGGAAATGGGTGTATTACACAGAGAGAGAGGTGGAGGGACATAGACCCACCCGAATGGAAAAGAGCCCACGTGAGTCATGCAATAAACTTCCCAAAATGAAACCTCACACACACACACACACACACACACACACACACACACACACACACACACACACACACACACACACACACACACACACACACACACACACACCCAAGTGTAGTAAAAGTGTCCATTTGTTAACTTCCATGTAAAATGCACTTAACTGTAGCGACAAGTTACTAATTGAAGCTTGTTTAAATATAAATGGTTGCCAAACTCATACCTTTCTTAACAGATGTTCTTCTACATTTACAGAAAATAAGTTTGTACGTTTAATGTAAACTGACAAGTTAACAGTAAACAAACATTCACATTTTGTGCACTCCAACCTTCATTTAGATGCAAAGCTTAGGGTTATATAATGTGTAAAAAGTGGGCGTAGTCTTGGAGTTCAGAGGGTAAAAACCTTAATGGAGTCACATATTTGCATAAATAACGGATTTTTGCAAAGACCATTAAGGTCAAATATAATAGTAATCATTGTAATACAATTTCTTTAAATTGACAGCTTAAAAAAAAATCAGTCAAGTGAAGATGACTCACCATTTTGTCAGTCTCGGAGGTTTATTCAGCGGAACAAGAAATTCTGTTAGAGAGAGAAAAACGTTATTTTAGCAACGAAACATGACAAATACTAAACTCTTCCTCTCGGTCAGAGGACAGGATTAACTTAAACACATCTACAATCTACTTTCTGGTTGTTAACCGTTGCCTGACTGTGTCCTCTGTCTTTGTAGTGTATCCTCCACGGACCTGACAAAAGAGACACGTCTCTCTTTTGTTCCCGGGTAGCAGCTGTTCCCGCTCAGATGAACGATGCTGCTGAATTCATACCTGGAAGTTAAAACGCAAACAACTTACCGCCTAAAGCAGCCGTTAGGTGAAGCTCGGTGAGCTGATCCGGCAGAGAGAGAAGACAGGAAGAGCTGACGGCAGATATCCACTCGGATAAACTCTGCGCGCGTGAATGTTTGGGCTCGCGTGTGTGAGAGCCACTCCCCGGTGCGCACGGACTCAACTGCTCCTGAAGCACTCTGGGAAATGTTGTTGTCATGGAGCTGCTGTGGTTCCAAACATGGAGTCAGTAAAAAAAGAGGGAAAAATATTTTCATGGCCGAGGAATAAACAGAGGTTTGATCCTCTCAGTCATGTTCAGCAGTGGAAAAGATTACTTACTTTACTTTAAGTTTTAGTTTTATTTGGTCTTTCATTTAAAAAGAAACTTTACATGGTTGAAATAGCCTCGTATGAAATGGAAATACTGAGGTAAAGTACAAATACCTTAACATTATTATTATTATTATTATTATTATTATTATTATTATTATTATTATTATTATTATTATTATTATTATTATTATTATTATTATTACCTTAAAATTGTACTACTACTACTACTACTGATGCTACTAATGACCTGTAATATTGTCCCACAGAATGGAAAATTTGTATTTGGCCTTCCACCCATACCGGGTAGCTGTAGTTGGACCAATGTGTCCGTACATGCATCCACACATGATTACCAACTGACAAATGACCAAATGTCATCTGACAGGTTTTCAAGGTGACATTGTTCTTTTAGTTGACCTTCAAAAGAAAAGCTTGAACAACTAAATACACCTATACACTAATGGAAAGTTTTTCTCTTTATTCATTTAAAAATAATAATGTAAGTCATTCTTGAGTGTTAGCACTTGCTAAATAGTGTATTATCAACATTGTTTGGGTCAAGGAAGAGAGGTGCAGATTGTAAATTTAAATCTGTTAATATTTTTTGTGTTCTACCAAGCAGAAGATTTTGAGATATTCAAACTTGATTTTTATTCATTTATGTATTTATTAAGTGCACCTTCTGCTTGGTTAAAGCTGTATTGATTGATTTTTACAAATTGGGGTAGTGGATCAAGCTGAAAAAGCAATACTGTCATCACCATCTGATAAAGTCGAGTTGAGTTGAGTTTCTGGTCAACAGACAAATGTTGACTAAGTGACAAAGTCCAATAATTGGTTAAATTTTGGTTTTGGATTATTTGGGATCTTCACATCCTGTGGACAATTTATAGTTCTTTAGCTGCTAAATGCTCCGCTGTGTTCATCAGCTATAGTTGCTAATTTTTTCTTCTTCTATTTCTTGTTTAGCAGTTAGCATACAGAGGGTGTATCAAAGCTTTTTGGTTCTAAAGAGGTTGATGAGAGCAGTGAGACAAAGCTGAAGGTCATAAAACCAACAACGAGCTGAAAGATGCTAAACACTCCCTAGAACAAAAGGAACTGCAAGTGGAGTGATCATATCCGTGGTTTCACATTACACATAGTCATTCGATCCATCTTCCATGTTAAAATATTTATTAGTGACTAACAATGAGCTGACAGACAACAGGAAAGTCTGTTTACACTACACTCACGCCCCCAAGTTAAAGATCATATACAGAGATTATCCACCAAATGTTAAGCTACTTCTTGTTGGTCTCACAGGGAAAACAGCCAGGTGATACAACGTGTTACATGTTATACTGAGAATGTATTAAAGCTTTATTGTCTGTATCATATGCCAACTTTGTTTGGATCGAGGAATAATCACAGTTACTGGACACTGTGCACCAAACAGAATTCATCAGACATGCAAATCATTTATGTTCTTGGTAACACTTAATAATAAGGGTACACATTTAAGAAATGCTTACATAATGCGACTCATGATGATTATGCATGAATTAATGCAGGCTGTAGCATGAAACTTAACAAATGAATTAAGAAATGTTAATTCACAGATATTTTATACATTATTATGAAGCTTTTTTTCATGGAGCTGGTTATGCAAACATTTACATGCTGCTGTATGACACAATGGTATTGATTATTGATATTTATGGTATATGGTATATATTTACAGGTACTGTTCTGCCTTCAGCGAGACTTAATGCATCGGTCTGACATTAACTTTAATGTAACTGGAATCCAGCTAATTGCTCACATTAATGTAGCTGCAAATTAACATTCCTTGATTAATATGTTAATGGTGAGGAATTCAAGATACAGCTTGCAATAGTTCATGCATTAAATATCACGAGTCATGCATTAGTCAATCATTATTTAGGCATGTGATTTGTACCCTTATTATAAAGTGTCTTAAGACATTTAAAGGTTGAATTCAACTTCACCTGATGTAATAATCTGTGACTGATATCAGGGTGCATCCCACAAAGGTACGTTTGTATAATACATCTGGCATGGAGTTTCAAGTTCAAAATAATGGTAATTTACCAATGATTTATAGAGATAATAATGTGTTAATAATTGATAGACTCAGTAGACAGAAATGGGAAACCAGAGGTTGTGACATCCTGATGTAGAGACGGACACCAAACCTGGTTAAAAATGAACTGAATGAAGAACCTTATCTTAGAAATGTGTGGTTTTAATTAGTATTGTTTTTACTTGAATGCTGTCCACGCCTTTGGCATGTTAATGATTCACCAAGTAAACACTGAACTGAGAGCTGCAGATCAATTCTAACAAAGAGACTTTGCAGAGAGAGACAGAGACAGAGAGAGAGAGAGAGAGAGAGAGAGAGAGAGAGAGAGAGAGAGGAGAGAGAGAGAGAGAGAGAGAGAGAGACAGAGAGAGAGAGAGAGAGAGGAGAGAGACATAGAGAGAGAGAGACAGACAGGCAGACAGACAGACAGACAGAGAGAGACAGACAGAGAGAGAGAGAAAGAGAGAGAGACAGACAGAGAGAGAGAGAAAGAGAGAGAGCGACAGAGAGAGACAGAGAGAGACAGACAGAGAGAGAAAGAGAGAGAGACAGACAGACAGACAGAGAGAGACAGACAGAGAGAGAGAGAGACAGAGAGAGACAGAGAGAGAGAGAGAGAGAGAGAGAGAGAGACAGAGAGAGAGAAGAGAGAGAGAGAGAGAGAGAGAGAGAGAGAGAGAGAGAGAGAGAGAGAGAGAGAGAGAGAGAGAGAGACAGAGAGAGAGAATGTGGGTTATATTATTACTATCACAAAAGAAAAGTAAAACATTTTAATTAATTTCAGAAAACAAACTTTTTAAGAAGGATGTTTAATCTTTTATTTTGAAAGAGCAACAAAAGCAATGCTTTGTTTTCAGTTACACACACAATCTGAACTGTTACTGAGCAGCAGTTGGAGGTTAAGTGCCTTGCTAAAGGGCGCCTCAGTGGTCTTCATATCATGTGATCAAAGCATCCAGCACCTGCCACATAAGCCACAACACTAAAATAATGTAAGGGAGTAAAACTAGACACAGTGTCTATCAACCCGTACAAAGAGTGGGCCACCCAACCTTAGCATACAGCTTACAATGAGGAGTATGATAATTATCTCCTGTAATAAATCTTAGTGCAAAGTCATAAACAGCATTGAAGGGCTACAGAGTTGCCGCCGAAACGTAAACCGAGACTGATAAGGAAGTTGCCTCATTTAGTGTCCCTCTACGATGCAGAATGAAACATTTTGTTCCTATAGAAGAAACCGTTTTACCCCCTTAATATGTTCAGCAGTTTTGTCACATGGTATTTAAAAGTTAACTTCTTATTTTCAAATATCCAAGATACTTGTACTCTGTGACTCTTTCAATATGTGTACCATTCTTACTAGAGACGGTGGGATTATGAGCCATATGATTATGATAATCAATAGATAGCAGGTGTGGGTCACAGTGCATCCTCGCTTCTGTGTCTGTAGCGTTGTGATTGCTGAAGTAACAACCAGAGAAACAGAGCTAACAGTGTGCTGAGTGAGACAAACAGACACAGGTACACCACCATGCTCCCTCTCCAACCTGCTGCTAAAGGAGGCACAACATTCATCTCCACGTCTTTGCTGTGTGCACAGGAAACAGATGTCAAAGATCAACATTAGATTCCTCTTGCTCTTTTTTTGACATTTAGGAGAGGAGAAGTGAAACCCCAATGAAGTATATTGTTCCTTATCTTGCGAGGAACACAATCACTACACTTGAGCTGTATTCACCAGCTGTTCAAAAACGCTCTTTGGCAGGAAAGTAACCAGGGTGAAACTGAACATCATGTGAGATGCCGAGCCTGCCAACTCATCAGTGGCCTCTGTTCTCGGAAGGCTTCATCCACATCCGCAAAACAATCAGAGAAAACAAAAAAATAATAAAAATAGGAGTTTTTGCCTCTCTTGACTTCTACTTTCATTTTCTACAGACAAGCCTCGTGCTTGCTTGACCGTTTTTCAACCTCCAACAAATACTCTATTTAGACATCCAGATTTCTTGAGGGATACATGATCAAATTGATTTCTACATGCATGTCAAAGAAATGTCGTGCTGTATTTAGAAAGCCCTTTGAACTATGGTTTCATCTATTTTTTGAAACAATAAATTAAAATGACATATCTCAACCTTAAACCTTACAGTAATAATAAGAGACAAAACTCAAAAGAGTCTCGTAGAGAGGGTGCCCTCATTCTGTTACTGTCAGGCATCCAAAGTGCTCAGAACAACTAAATAAAACATAAACAAAATGCAAAGAGTGAAATGAGTGTTATATAATTTATTAGTCCACAGTCCTATCATTTCTTGCAATTTGTTTATTGATTTTTCATACACATAATGACAATAATATTAAAGCGCGAGTGAGTAATAGTCCCATGTTTTAGACAATATAATGCAATTTATACAATACAATATATAGCAACTACAAGGAAAACACAACACAAACATCCAGCTTGGTCATATTTCACATATTGCTGCAGACAAAATAACCTCATCCTTTAGGTCAGAATAAATATTAAAAATAATAATAATAATAATAATAATAATAATAATAATAATAATAATAATAATAATAATAATAATAATAATAAGTAAGATAAAATGGAGTCTCATTTGTGGATAATGGGTAATTTTCTCTGCATTGGCAAAGGCCCCACATCTTTATACATTTCTTCGAAAAGCCTTTCAATGTACATACAAACTGTAAATGATTGAAGATTTAGTTTCTCCACAGAGTGTGAGATGGCGGTGTTGATAATTTCTTCATAGTACAACCATCATGCTGAGCAAGTGCAGAAAGGCTACAGTGCCACCAGGAGGAAGTAAGAGTGGAAATAAAAACAGACAGGGGAGCAACACAGAGCATGTATTAACACAATCTTATTCTCACTGACATGGATATGTACCAATATAAACAACCAGGTGCTTACACACACAGGTGCTGCTTATACTTACGGAAACACCAACATGAGCAAACAGGTGAACGAAAACTGGGAAAACCGGACTTATTAAAGTAATATCTCCCTGGCATAATCCAGAAGTGGTACTAGCTAACAAGTCTGTAACTGTAGGCAGTAAAGAGTTACTCAAATGCATGCACTCTGCGCAAACCTAAGTAATGCCAAGTGGGTGGTTGAATATGCATGGAATCTATAGCT
This sequence comes from Cottoperca gobio, assembly GCF_900634415.1. Taxonomy (NCBI): domain Eukaryota; kingdom Metazoa; phylum Chordata; class Actinopteri; order Perciformes; family Bovichtidae; genus Cottoperca; species Cottoperca gobio. Next base: position 5,662,486 of record NC_041355.1, on the reverse strand, counting down.
GCACTTAATACAGTACTGTCTATTGCTCTATATTGGTAGAATAGCGGCACTCTGAACTATAGTCACATTTTTGCAACTGCGGTCTGTTGCACTTCTTCAGATAATGTTAGTTCCAGAAACAAGCATGGTCTTGCAGATCATGGTAGATTGGGAAACACATGTGGAATAGTAGCATGTACTGGATGTCTTGAATTAAAGTCTCATTAGCCAGAACCATTGTAGGGAGTAGTTTTTATGACTGTCTTGTACTATCCCTACTATGAACATTTCTTTATTTTATTCTAACATTTCTTAATTTTTTTCAGATTCTCTTTAGTTATTTATAGTATATAAGATATCTTGCATTATCCCTACTAACATCTCTTTATGTTATTATCAGCAGATTAACAATTGCATTGTGTTTTTCTTGCTAAATTAAGTCACATGGAAATGGTACTGATACTAACTTGATTAGCCTACTTATAATACTATATATATATATATATATATATATATATATATATATATATATATATATATATATATATATATATATATATATATTTTAAATAAATTAACTTATTTCATTACCTGTGTCATTGACTTTCATTGTTGCTAACGCCTATTGAATTGAATTGAATTGATTTATACGTCACACCTTTCTTTCTAGAAAGAACGTGATTTGATCAGAGTGATCTCACATTTAGCGGTGTGATTTAACTTAAATATTTTTTCAAATATGGATGTATCTCTTTCTAGGTTGTCACTACTTCGCTAAACGTGTAGCAAGAAAAATATAGTGTTTAAAATCCCTCTGATATCTTTAAGAAGGCCGATTAAATATGAACACCACCGGTTATTTGATCTGAGCCCACCCCCCTGTCTGCCGGTAAGTGGTATGACCGACAGCATAAAGTACGGGAACGCTCTGTAACTTCCACTGACAGCTGCACAAACCGGCACAGCGAGAAGACAAACAATTTGCGGAGTCACAACCGAAACAGTGCAAAAATGGAGTGGACCCCAATGGAGATCAACCCCGAGGTGGGGAGAAATAACTGTGTTTTGTTAACTTTTAAACACTAATATTTTCATAGACAAAGAACTCACCTGTGCTTTCTGTTTATGTCGTTTCAGATGCTCAACAAGGTGAGTAACGAACGGTTAGACGTTGAAAAATGGCGACGTATTGGTAACTGAACTGCCAGGTAAGTTTTACATTAGCTAGCTTGTTATGAGGGCAGTTAAACCGTCAATGAGACGACCGTTAAAACCAGGCCACCACGTCGCAACCACGCCATTAATACAAAGAGTATGGAGGTATTGTGAACTGTATAACGTTGGGTGAAAACAAGTGTTAATATCAAAAGGAGATGCGAGAACAAACAGGAGAAGCGTTTATCGGGTTTTATGAGCAGCAGCATCATCCCCAGTGTCTAGGCTAAAGGGTGTGGTCTGCCTGGACCAACACAACGCAGCATCTCTCCTCAGAAGGGATCATTTATACATGTCGCCTCTGAAACCTCAACTGTTTCCTTTTTTAAGTAATCGTGTTTTGTTTATTTTCCTGGCTTTGTGTTTCAGATGATGAGCAAGCTAGGCGTGGGGGACAGCTGGCACTTCGTTGATGTGCTGGGGCTGGAGAGTGAGCAACTCTCCGCCATCCCGAAACCATGCTGTGCCCTGATGCTGCTCTTCCCACTGACACAACAGGTAATAATGGGGTGGTGGAGACTAGTTCCTGGAAAGGAAGGGTGGGGTAAGTCACTGATGCAGGCTGTCTGGGGTGGGGTGAGAATAAGGTGCAGGGAGGGCATGTATGGAGAAGGAGAAAGAGCTGTTCTGTGATGATGGGTACAATAGGGATGAGATGATAATGAGGAAATGATTCAGCATATGCGTACAATTTTTTTTTTTTTAATTTCTCAATATGAATTCTAATTATCCTGTCAAACCTAGACATTCAATTACAGACTCATCTTTCTCAGAGATGCTTGTATTGTGATCGTTTGAGTAGGCATTGGACGATATGAACATTTTACGATTTTTATCCTGGCCAAAATTATTGTGATTTACGATGTTATCCTGATAATTATCAACATATTCCTAAATCTCTTAAAACGGCACTACTTCTTTTAGGTGGAAAACAAACAATTAAAAAAGGTAGTTCCTGGATATATAAATAAATAAATGGCATCATTGTGGAAGTCTGTTCTTTCTTGCATGATTATTGCTGTATTTTTTTTTTTAAACCTCACTCTATTTTTTATATCTACTTTATGAGCTAAATGGCCTTTTCAAGTCATTCATGTGTGAGGATATTTACTGTTTTTGTTTATATTGTTTTTATTTGGTTCCGTGACACAATCATATATCATTTCATATCATACCATACAAACCCTACCTCGGAGCCAGACCACATTCCTAGGGTCAACAGTGGCAATATATCAACAAATCTGTTGATTGCTGTTACAAATTGTGATCTTAAACCATGTGCACATTTCAAGTGGCAAAATTGACTGCACCCTGTGTTTGTGTGGGCAGATGACCATGACTATGCTCTATCTGTTTGTTTGTATGGCAGCATGAGTCTTTCAGACAGCAGCAGGCAGACAAGGTGGCAGGAGGCTCTGACGTTTATTTCCTGAAGCAGACTGCAGTCAATTCCTGTGGCACCATTGCCATGCTGCATGCTGTGGCCAACAACAAAAGCAAACTGACATTTGGTGAGTGCAGATCAAATAAGAACTGGTACCAAGTACAAAACAACAGTTACAAATATTGATATTGCAAACTATTTATTTATAAAAGGAGCATAATGCTGTTGCTCAGTATCAATGACTCTGCAGTGTTCAAAGCCGATGTATTGTAAAATAACAACCCATACATTACTTTTAATTTAGTTTTATTTGGTGTAAGGACAGTGCCGCACTTTCGCCACTCTTTGTTTAAAGATATAAATCTAATAAAAAAAACTGGTTGTACTGTGAAGAAATGACCATCACACTATCTCACACTGTCAACAAATTACATTTTCAATAATTTGCTAGATTGTCCTGAGTAGTGAAATGAAGTGCATTTTTTTAAATGGATGGCACTAACATTCATTTTCCTAATATATTAGTGTGAATTAATACATTTATTTCTGATTTTTAACTTTTGATGTTACTTTTTGGTCTTTTCAGATAGTGACTCTGCCCTGAAGAAGTTTCTAGATGAGACTGAAAACATGTCAGCTGATGACCGTGCCAAACACCTGGAGAAAAACAAGGCAAGATAAACATGCACACTGTTGAAACTGCTTTAAGTGAACTGTATGGTTACAGTCTTATATAAAAATAGAAGCTATAGGTAAAATGTTGAACAAATATTTCAAATGTAATGACTCTTCAACAAAAAAACCCACTTAACTCAATTAACTATATTTAAAACACTGAACTAAAGCCAAAGCAAACACCTAATTTCTGAACTGTTAGTAATGTAAAACCTACATGTTATGTTATAGCCACTTGGGGGCGCCAAACACTGCTAAATCTTTGTCAGTCTAAAGGGCCCTTTGATATTATTACAGAATGTACCATTAAGAATATGTGTCTTTTAAAACCTCAGACCTGCAGTGTTTTTTTGTTTGCTTTTTTTTTCAGAAACTCCTGCATGTGTATTTTATGTGCGAGTAGAATGATCTGTTTTAACAGTATTTAACTGACAGCTTCCAAATCTTTCTTCTCCAGGCAATCTGTGAGGCCCACAATGAGGTTGCAGTGCAGGGCCAGTGTAGGGTAAGATACCTATCCACAATATCAACTACTAATGGCCAACCTTGTAGACGGCTGACATACTACTTGTCACTGTTACATAGACTCCAGACTGCAATTTTTTTCCAACTGATAAACCTAAAGATTGTACTGATTCACATTGAATAATTACCGCATGAAAGTTACGTTTCAGTTTCATGTCCGTCTATATGCTTTCTGTCTTAAAATGTGAGCTCTGTCTCTCTTTGGTGAGTTGGTTAAATAATGTTTAAACACTGCTTTGCAGTGCTTGTCTTTTCTAAACCCTTTTTTATGTCACAATATTTACTTTGAATATTTATTCCTCAAATCTCAATTTTCACAGCCGGAAGCTGACAAAGTCAACTTCCACTTCATTGCCTTTGTCAATGCAAATGGACAACTTTATGAATTTGGTAAGCATGTCAAGTCATTCAGCACATTCCTGGTATGCGTTTTCATTTTGTGGGTTCTTAACTCTCTCATCTGTTTTTAAGATGGAAGAATGAATGGCCCAGTGGAGCATGGAGCTACCAAAGATGGATCATTTATAACTGTAAGTAAATGTACAGCCATCAACATTTTGTGTCGATTATGGATATGTTGAAATATTATTGTGAACCAAGTTTCTTTTATGCACGAGGCCTGTGATGAGTCATGGTGTTAAACTGGAATAGGGAGTGGCCGTTCCCGAGTGTCTTGACTCAATCAATAAACTTGGCTAATGCACTCTCAAATCTCCAAAAAGAATCAAACAGTCTGGACTGTAATATGCTTAAATACAAATTGAGCTACAAAAAAAAATTGGATAGTTGGAATTTTTGGCATTAACTGTCAAGTAACATTGTAAGGCAGTTTGTTAATATATGCTAAAGTTATGTCGAACGCATCGAGGCTCAGGTCTGAGACTGTCACGTCAAACTACCACAAGAGGGCGCTACATGCATTAGAGATAAAATTACAGCAATAAATGTTGTGATGATTTATTGGATCTCATCTAAAGAAAACTATAATCCTTAAGCAAAATTAAAAGATGCCTACAAAGATATACATAATAGATAATAATAGATAATGGTTGAAGACTTGCATTTATAATTGTACTGTATGGGTGGGGAATATTGGCAAAAATATTATAATGTAATCATAAATTACATTATAAATTTGACCAGATGTTGATATAACTATGAAATGTAACAACATTTTTGGGACTGCTTTTGGTGCTACTGTATCTACATGTCATTTTGAAATATTTTATTATAATCATTAATTTTACTAGGCTGGAACGGTCTAATAAAAAGACCGCATCTCATGACACTGAGCCTCATGACAGCATTAATAATGTATTAATGTTACCCCGCCCTACTGGGGAGTATTAAAAATAATAGCAGTAACATGTACTCTGCAATAAAGTACTTTTACCCAAGTCATTTTTACTCAATTTACAAACACATTTTACTTGAGCGTGAACTTTTTTTTCCCTCCTTTCCATCGTGCCCAGGATGCATCTAAAGTGTGCCGTGGATTCATGGAGAGAGAGCAAGGCGAGGTCCGTTTCTCTGCTGTGGCTCTTTGTCAGAGTTAAATGTTCGGTAGGACACACAACCAAATTGTAAACCAAAATGTCCTGAAGCATTCACATGGCAAACACTATCAGCAGGCACCCAGAACAACCTGTGAACACACACATCTGCAGACACTATGCACTATAAAGCACATATTGTTGCCACATACTGTACTTTTATCTCATGAACAAAGCATTCTTTAGCACTTGTACACATAAACACAAGCACACCATTAAAACCTTTTGTTCTGCTGACATTAACCGATACAAGCTAGCTAAGCCTTTTTTTTTTTTTTAATGGGATATCATTCAGCAATGGGAATTGTAAAACATGAGGTCGGATATCACCACTGCTTGTGTGTGTGTGTATTTGTCTTTTTTGCAACTTTTTCGTATGTAACCATTGGTGCACCTGTGTCAAACCCAAAAGACTGATGCTTACGTAAATACCTTTTGTGCCAATAACTAGACTAAAGAAGAGTAGGAAGGAAAAGGCAGAACACTTGTGTAGAGAAATGTTTTGCCTGTTTTTCTGAATGCCTTTTAGTTGCTGTGTGGTTGAGTTTATAAGGATCTGACATTCCTCAGAACAGCCCAAATGTATCCGTAGGAAGAATTTAACTATTGTTCAGAGAATGCACGCAACCTTTTGAGTGGCTTTCGTTCCAAAGGTTTTCTGTGAGAAGTTTGCTTTTTGAACTGCAAAATTGTAGTTGTGGATTGCAGTGGTTTACCTATGTTTTCAGAAATTAATACAATTTAAATTAGGTTTGCACTTTATTTATGTTATTTATTTGAAGATGGATTTTCACTTAAAAATCTACAAATACACTTAGTGTGCAAGTTTAACACAGGAAAAAAACAAAACTTCCAAACACTATGAGGACCATCAAAAAAATGAAGTGCTGCTCTATGTTGGGTTGTTGTCGTGCAGTGCAGGGTGATAGTACTGTATGTCTAGGCTGTGCACCAATTGTTTACCTTTCTGCACTTTCCAAATACTATGTTGCTGTAGTTCTGTTGGTGACGCAGCTGTGGGAATTCAATAAAGCAACCATTAAACTAAAATGTGTCTCCTGGTGTGTTTCTAGATCTTGCTTTAAAGCTCAGTAATCTATAGTCCTGACTTCCCCCCCGGTCACCAGTCTGCTTTCTTAGCCAAAAACCCATTCTTACTTCTGTCACATGAGGTGATGAAGTGGTTAATGTCCTACAGCCCTCACAGCTGGGGGCTCATCCTGACTGGTCTTGGCTGCAGTTCAGCTGTAAAGGAATGAAACGGGAGGAGGAGGATTGAAGAGTTGTCGATAGATTGTCTGGTCAGTCTACTCATCACTGTGGATACTGACACAAGACCCTTTCTGTGTTGAAAAAGAATAGGCACAGTGCGACCTACAGTATATTTACCTAAATGACAGGACACTGTTTTGATAAAGACCAAGCAACTGTGAAAAGATACTCTGAAGATAGAGGTACGGGTGTTTACAAAATCCTTATCCAATCAGACAGACAGGCCAAAATCTATTTATATTACAAAAGGGGTGTGGCAAGAAATACGGCACTACTAGTATCCCCTGGTTGTCTTTGCCTCTCAATTTAAAATGCTCAGAAAATTAAAGGTTTGACCTGCTGTTTGAAAAGGTCACATTTTCATCCAATACTAAAGGGCAGAAGCTATCGACGCAACTGTTATCAATAGCACTGATTATTTACAACATTACTGATGACTGCCATGCTTTGGTCGGTGTGTAAAATGCAGTTTGTAAGACTTTATGGTGCTATTGATTTTGTGTTGTGTAACATTTACTCAGTCGGTACAGAAAATAATCTGAGAAGCTGTCTTTTTCAAAATGGGACATTCTTCTTATTTTTAGAAACTTTAAAGGCAGAGCTGGAGCTTTTATTGAGGACAGTGAGGTCATCCTGGGGGAAGTTAACATTAAATTGCACTTTGTAGACATTTTATAGGCTGTTTTTACAGTATTTTTGGACTCCTTCAGATGGATGTAAGGTGTTTGGAGGGATGTTGGCTGATGCATTGCATGTTAAGAACTCAGTCATTTTAATTTGACCACTTTTAAAGGTCAACTAAATTAATTATAAATGGAGAGAAATAATAAATATTTTGCCCATCGGGTACAGAGCACACACTACTGTGTAGATAACAGTGGTAATTTTTATTAAACACAACTGTATTTACGGATATCCAACATAAGCACATTAACTGAAAGGATAAAGTTATTAAAACTACATTTTAAACAGGACCCACAGTACATTAAAATAGCTCTTTATGTTGTTCTATTCCTAAACTAATATGCAATTATTAAAGTTAACAAAGACCCTGGAGAGTCTGGGAAACCTGGGGTAGATGCCTGCTTTTCCTGTTTGATAATCCAGCCCTGTGGAGAATTAATTGAATAATTAAATGAACAAATGCAATGTTGAAAAATGTAATAATTCAGACTTTCTGGTGCATGATGGAACATTTCTGGTTAGAGGACTCATGGGCAGTATTTCTAAAATCCTGTGGCTGTGCTTGAATTACATATTTTAAGGTATCATTGCCCAACTGTGGTCCCTGTGGTAAAGGTAGGCTAGCTCAAACTATCTTTCATGGATTCAAACAGAGCAATGAACCCCTTAAACCTCTATTTTTATTTTTTAAAGGGACATTTTTTTGCTTCTCTCTCTGTCTCTTTGTGCGTGTGTGTGTCTCTCTCTCTCCTATCTCTTTCTATATCTCTCAACCTCCCCCCGCATAGATTCCTTGCTGCGCGTTCGCGTCTGCTAAAATGCGCGGCAGCAGCGTCGCGCAGTCCGGTTGCGTAGCCTACAAGAATCATTATTTTTAGCGTCTGGCTCGTGTTGCAGTGTCGGGGTCGCGAGAAGCTTTTTTTCTCCATCTCCGTGCCACAGTTTGAGCAGGGCTCGCGGGGAGCACGAGAGAGCTACGCAACACACTGACTGGTGCGTGGAGTTGCGGGGTAGTTGACATTAGAAAGCGAGGGGGGGGTGGGGGATAACGGACTGAACACCAACACATCTTGTCACCGTATCACCAACGTCCGACACACGCTCCGGTCCTCGTTAAACGGCCGGCCTGGAGATGGCTAGCCCTGCAGCAGGTCGAGATGTCCCGGATGCTTCGCCGCGGGACGAGCCGGTGCCGTCGGGGCCGCACCATCCCGAACCAGCCTGTCTGGAGGCACAGAAATGGATAGAGGTAAGTGAAGTGACCGCTCAGGGAGGCTCAGGGGCCTGCTGCTACAGCACAGCGGGGACAGAGACGGCCCATACTGGGGGATATAAATACATACAGCCCTACAGCACCGGTGCACCGTCACCTGTTGTGGGGACGATGCAGTGTCGGGTTACCGTGTGGAACAACCGCTCTGCGTGTGTCTAGACACACGTAAAAGTTTTCACACATGTGTGTATCTTAATGATATTTAACACACACACCAGCTCTGTGGGGACTAACATAAAAGCAAATCCCTCAAAGTAGCCGTTAATTTTCCGTTAGTGTTGACGTTTTTACTTGCTCGGAGGTGTAACGCCCCCTTTCTTCGTGCGCGAGGGGATTCCGGTTGCCATGGTAATGAAACCGGGCCAGCCTTCATGCACGGGATGCTATACCGTTGAGCCCATCGGATGAGATTATCATTCGTGGTTTGCTGCATCACTTCTTCCACCACCATCATCTGCTGGATAAAAACGCCTCTCTGTGTAAGCCTGAGTGGTGAATCATGAGTTATGATGACCTATTTTCTGCTGTCCCCGCTTTAGGCTAGCTACCTGCCAACTAGAATATCAGATTTGGGATATAAAAGCTTGGATGTAGAACAACATTAACTTTTATGTAAACGTTTTGGCTTTTACTTCACACCTTGGCTGTGTTTTCACAGGACTCCCACAATTTGTGAAGCTTCTTCTCATACACAAACCAGATAACTACAGGCTGTGGTAGATGGAGAAGAAGAATATCCTGACAGACAATCAACATGGTTGTGGATAAAAAGACTAAATGCTTATTTCCCTTGTTAAGGAAGTACAATGACAGACAGGTTAAAACATGCATAACAAATAATAAATAAACAAACCTACAAAACAGACTTAAGATTGATTATTTAACTTCTTACTGAGGCTAAATTGGATTTAACTCACAAATGAGGACATGTTGGTGGCACTGAATCAGTCGATGCTGGTAGTGGTTTCCAACCTGGGGGTCAGGAAACAAGGGTATGTCAGATAAATAATTAAAATAATTAACAGGACAGGAAAGCAAAGTGCTGGATGATTTTAAAAATATTTTAACATAACAAAGATGTATAGACATGCATCTACTGGTGAAGGGTGGCAAGAAGAGATTGTTCTGTCTGTCTGCCAAAATTAAATGTTTCATCTGGGGCCACGTCTTTTCTCCATGATTACTTTTAGAATTTCATAGCCCTCAGAAGTAGATCATTTGTCTCCCATCCACCCAGTTCAGATCTGTCGGTGTCCCACATACACTGCGAGAAAATGTAAATTGTCAGCATTTATGTCTGTGGAGAGTAATGGCCTATTTAGGTTATGTTACAGATATTAATACACATATCATTTCCACTAAACTTGCAAAGTTATCCCTTCAATGGATGACTTTAAGGTTGGATGTCTCTTACTCTCACAAGTCATACTTGTGCCCTACTTACACGCAAAAAAGGGTCACAAGAGATTACATATATATTTCAGTTTAAAGGATTAAGTTATCAGCTAGGTTTTTAAAGATTCTCACACATCTCAAAGACATACAGCAGCTTCCTATAACCTTTAAAGTTTAAAGCAGGTGTGTGAGTTGTTGTATTAAGCATACCCTTTCACTCATTGGTGTTTAGAACTGGATATTGTTTGAAAATGTTAAAGAGGTACACCGGTAACAATACGTTTCTTGAGTTTGTGCATCAGTGAATGTTTTAACACAATCTTTCGTACAAGAAGTCTAAAATTAGCAATGGATAAGATCTGGAAGTTATAGAATAAGTGAACAAGACAAAGAATCTGGACAGATAAATAAATTACTTTTTGTTATACTTAAATTAAAATTAAACACGGTGCACAACTTCTCTTCATACATATTATGCTTTAGTCCCAAATTGTTTTGTCAAGCTTGCCTTCATCATGGTGGTCATGGTGTCTTAGGCCATTTATGGTTTATTTATATGCAATCCATCAGTCAACATCCCATGCAATGATAATAAGGCCTTGGGTAAAATCACTTGAGAATAATAATGTTTTCAGTATGGATTTAAAAACTGCAATGGTTGGGACCTTCCTAAATCAATCAATAGTACAATTGACCTCAATCAACACGTCCCTCTTTAATTGAAGTTCATCTTGCTCTGTCAAAGCGTTGTGTTGTTTTTGGGAACTCTAGAAAAAGGGATTCAAAATGTACAGTTACAGGCAATAAACACATTTTGGTCTGCATTTAAAAGGTACCAATAGCAGCTATGTTACATCAGTACAAACAGTATAGTCTAGGTTAAATCTTAATCTCTCCTGCAGTGTCTTTGCTCAGTATTCCTCTTGCTTTGTCGTCTTCCTGTCTCAGTTATTTTCAGTCCGGTCAGCCCGACTCTATTTCTAGTGGTGTATTTATGCGCTCTCACAGGTGGGGATGATTCACGGTTAACTATGCCACCCTACGCTCCATGCAGCATTTTCGGCCTGTGTTTGTGTGCGTGTGTGCCCTGTCTGTAAGAGTATGCAAAGCGTATTCACACACACAAGTGCCGATCAGCTATGCATGCTACTGCTCACACACTTCTCAGACACGCCCCGGTTGGGTGACACCGGTCACTATGGGAACATAACATGCAAGCTCTCAGATGTCCCTGTTTCCAGGGGGGGCAGTAGAGCAGTAGGCTATCCGTCACCACATGACTCAAACAGGAAATTAGACTGGTACAGACAAAACCTTTCTATCTGTTTATAGCCGACGAGACAAAGCTGGATTAGACGGTCTCAAAGCTGATACACGCCATTGAAGGTTCTTTAAACCTGTAGGATGTTGCATTGATTGAGCAGGTTAAAGTTGCACATGCTTAAAGAAACACAAAGTAAACTTTAGTGACAGCAGTTAACCTCTGCTGTCACCGCATACAGTACACAGCAGTTAGGGTCAGTCACACAGGGAATAGACTAAAGAATGTGTGTGTGTGTGCGTGTCCGTGTGCGTGCTTGTGCATGCTCCAGATGTCACAGCTGTCCGAGGCAGATTAACTCCAATGGTCACAGACAGCCAGCTGTGTCTGCACAAGGGTGAGTGTGAGAGCAGGGATTCATGGGATTTTCCATGCATCAAATGCTGTATGAAAGAAAGTGAAATTATGATGAGACAGACTTGCTGTTGGCAGAAATGTCTTTCCTGCCTCTGTGACTTTTGAAGTTTTTGTGAAGCCAAAATAGTCGCATTAAAACGCTGCACACAATTTACAGAAAAGTTAGTTAAAACAAAGTTGTTTCTTGATATATGATTATTTGGCTCTGATTAGCGTTGTGAAGATTTGAAGTACTGTACTATACTTTAATGAAGAGATGTAGTACAAGTGTGCCAAGAAGAAGTGGTTATATATATTAATTATCTGATGTTTTCAAGGGTCGAATCACTGCCTAATTACGCCGATCCATCCTCAAGCTGGATGATGTCTGATCTCTCCATCTTTCTCTTTCAGTTTTCTATCTTTTGTTGTCTTCTATTCTTCTCTGTATGTCACATGGCCATTAGTGTGCAGAATGCCTACAGCACTTCATAACATTATAACAAGGCTAACGCTGAAATATCAGCTTCTCTCAGCGGGCTGTGCATCACACTGTGGCTGTAACCCTCTGCATCTCCATCAACTGGCTTTACTGGAAGCACGTGGACAGTTTAGCATGTTTCAACTTTGTGACTCCCATACATCAACCTTACATTTGAGTCACAGCTAAGCATCCGCTTTTCTGAAAAACAAACAGAAGGTAATTTAATAACCCTTACCGCTGGTATTTACAATTTGTATGATGTGAACCCAAAGTTTTATTAACAGCCATGTTTGTCTGTGATTTCTGTTATTTTATATTTAATACAAAATAGGGCATCTATATTTTTCTACTCTCTCTAGTTTTAAATCACAATTGAAATCATGGCTGAAACATGAACCATCATGCGACCATTAACTTAAAATAGCTAAATATAGAGTATTCTACTTCCTTTTTGTATGATGTAATGTTTTAAATGGAAAGATCATTTAGTTTTGTATGTTTATTCTCTGTACCCCTGTTTGAATTATAACATTTGATGCCATCATTTTCTAATGGATTTTCCCGCCCAGGGACTGCTGATGAAATTTAGCTATTGAGCTCACTGTGGGACAGTCCATTGTCCCTGTTCATCAGAATCACAATCTGAATAACGTTTATTGCCAAGCAGGTTTTCACTTACAAGGAATTTGTCTTGGTGTTTGGTGCATACAATAAATGCAGCAAAAATCAAGAACATTAATATAGAATAGAAAAATGACAGATTGCCAAATGAGAAAATATGAAATAAACAAAATTAAATATTACAAAAGCACTAAGGAGATAATCATTTCTGGCTCCGGCTCAGGAAAGTCCCACATTGGGAAATGTATGAAACATATTTTCCATTATGCAGAGAGTTTAATGTTTTTAATCCAAATGGTTCTGTAAATATATTTAGAACAACAGCAACCATTGATAAACAATTCTGAATATTTCACTGGGTATTTACTTTTAGGAAAAACAGATGCTTATCTCTGTGATTTGAATGGCAGTAAATGAGAGAAACAATTAACTTAGGGTTAACTCAGGATATTGCTCAGTTGTCTCATGATAAACATAAACAACAAACTGTCAGCTGCAGCAGCATGGCCCCATATTTTTTATCAATTTCTTTCTGGGCTTACAAAATCCTGTTTTATGTCCCATTTAATGTGCTTATTAAAAATAACACCTCTAACTTGATGTACTGCATATTTTACCTCTCCTGCTTTCAAATGTTTTTACCCTCTCATTCTTTCCATCCCTTTACAGTTGTTAAAATACAAGTAAAGGGTACTTTGGCCTATTTCTGCTTCTCCTCTGCCCCCACACACAGTCTAACCTCAGGGTTTAAATGGTAGCTGCTGCTGCCATTCACCCAGACTGAGCAGAGCAACCCACCATGGGGACTGAGAGGGAGCGAGAGAGGGTCGAATTACCGTTTAAATACCCCCAAGGCCTTTGAAATGTTTTTGTAGTTGACATGAATGCTCACTTAACACACGTCACACACTCATACCAATATTTTGTCCTCTGCTTAAAATTTCATCTAAAACATGTAAGCTCACATCTGTCACTATGTCTAATTGCTGTATTTCAGTTTCAGCATTTTACACATAACCGATCGTTAACCACCTCCACCACCTCCAAACTGTCGGTGTCCTGCTCCCACGCACACACGCACATGCACATGCACATGCACACACACACACACACACACACACACACACACACACATAATCTACACAAACACACACACAATCTACACAAACACAGTCAAGTCTCCCTCAATACAGTACTCCCCTTGGTCTGTAAATTATGCATGACCATGCTGCTGTAAATGTTTCAAAGACCTGGAGTCAACCCTTGATAAACACGATGTGTGTGTGTGCGTGTGTGTGTGTGTGTGTGTGTGTGTGTGTGTGTGAGAGAGTGAGTGTGTGAGTGTGTGTGAGAGACAAGAAAAAGGAAGAGATGCCAATGGGAAACATCTGGTCATCACTTATATAACTATAAAACAATAGGCTGTTTTCATGGCTGCAGATGCACTGTGTGTGTGTGTGTGTGTGTGTGTGTGTGTGTGTGTGTGTGTGTGTATTCCCCATCAGAACTGTACATAAAGAATTAGAAGTAAATCCTAAATATCACCAGAAATAAAGATCAGCCAAAGACTGAACAAGTAAAGAAGTTCAAGGACTCAAACTAACCTCATTATTATTTGTGGTCAGTTCCAGATGACACATTTGCACAGTGTTTTTTGTGGGTGGGTGTATTATAGCATACAGTATACTGTATATGAGCAGTAGAGACAGAGAGAGTGTGTGCCTGCAGTTAGCAGTTTCGGTGCTAACTATAATCTGTGCTAATCTGGATTAGAAGTCTAAAGAGTCAAACCTCTCTTCTTTTCTGTTGCTCTTTGGCTGCTGGTTACACAACAGCTCCAGAAAGCAATGCATGTGTGGGTTGTGGTAGTATGCCACTGTTAGCTTCCTCCTCCTCCTCATCCTCCTCCTCTCCTTCATGTGCAGGATACACTGCAAATTGGAGTCCAGGTTAGAGGATTGAGGTTATCGTTTGCTCAGACTACGACTGCGTGCATCTAAATCAGGAAAATGGAATGAGGACACAGCAGTGTGTCATTGGTTCGGCGTCACTCTAATTTGGTTTCTACTGAAGCAAAAAATGTTGGGGGAAGGGTGAACTGGGCAGCAGCAGGTTCTTATGTCAGGGACAAAATGAGACACAATTCAACAGACTTCAAGTACGTTTAAACTTGATGATAATGGGTCAATTACAGTTATCTTATTAGGGCTGCAACTAATGACTATTTTCATTTTTGATTAGATTTTCCAATTACTTTACTTCTTTAAACTACAGTGACCCCATCACAAGTTTCATGAGGATCGGTTCAGTAGTTTTTCCGTCATCCTGCTGACAAACAAACAAACCGAAAACATAACGTCAGACAGAAAAGTAGTCCATCTTTTCAGTGTGAAGAGTTGATACTTTTTATTATTAGAAACTGAATTATCTTTGGACTTTGGACTCTTGGTTATTACCCTGGGCTCTAGGAACTTCATTAACATTTCATATGATAAACAATTATGTGATTATTCAAATAATAACCAACAGATTAATCAGTAATAAAACTAATAGTTAGTTGCAGCCATATTTGTAGTCCACCTCCTTTACATCTGTCTTTTCCGGTCCCCCAGGCTGTAACGGGGAAGAGCTTTGGAGACAAGGACTTCCGCAGCGGATTGGAGAACGGCATCCTGTTATGCGAGTAAGCCTCTGACATCACCCCCACTCAATTTCTGATGTCTGATGCAGCAACAACATCCATAAACTCCTCTAAGACTCAATAAATCTCTGCTTCTCCCCTCCTCCACTCTCAGGCTGCTGAGTGCAATCAAACCAGGGCTGGTCAAGAAGATCAACAGACTGCCCACCCCCATTGCTGGGCTGGTAAGAAGACACTCTCCAGTGTGACATTCATCCCTGTAAACCAGCCTGTTCGTCACTGTGATGAACTCTAACTGTGGTCCCCTGCTGTCTGTCTTGTAGGACAACCTGTCACTCTTCCTGCGGGGCTGTGAGGAGTTGGGCCTAAAGGGCTCCCAGCTGTTTGACCCCGGGGACTTGCAGGACACTTCCATACGAGCTAACCTCAAGTAAATAGTCATCTTTTGCTTTTTATTCCTGTTCATGTCCATTTTAAAAGGATAGTTGGAAGTGAGGTTGTATGATGTACTTATTCATAGTCAGTAGATGATGGTCAGCAAGCCCCCTAGTTTAGAGAAGCAGACAGGAGTACAGTCACTGAAGCTAAGTAATGTACTGCTTTGGACAGGGGCAGCAGAACATCTTATTTTAGTCGCCTAAAAGAAAGGCCCACATAAAAAAAAAATCCATATCAGTTTAAGTGTACGCTATATTTACAGTATTTTCACCTTAATGTCATACAGCCCTTTTCCAATGGGGAACTGAAACTGTTATCTATGCTCTCGCCAAAACCATTAGTTCATATTCACCTACTCACACACAAACACACACACACACACACACACACACACACACACACACACACACACACACACACACACACACACACACACACACTCTTTCTTTCTCTCAATCTCTCTCTCTCTTGACTTTGGTGAATCCGAATGAACCAAAGTAACACTATAACACAAACTAACTAACCGATCGAGTCAGTAATAGACAAACGACTTCAGTGTTCTGCGAGGTGAAATGACTGTTTTTGTCAAAGGAGTCTGGTGGCTTTGAAGAGAGCATAGATAACTGCTTCAGCTTCCCACCAGAGAGGGCTGTCTGACTGCAAGTTAATGCAGTAAAAATATTCTGAATATAACGTCCACTTAAACTAATATTGATTTATTTTAGGAGGCTAACATAAGTTTTGCTGCTCCGTCCAGCAGTACATTGCTTTGCTTCTGTGCGGTAACTATGGATATGGATGCGGACTATGGATCTTATACAAAAATCCAGACAATCTCTTTAATGTAGTATTACCTGACAGTAACACACTTCTATCTCATCAGGGACTCTGACTGCAACCGCAAACTAAAAAATGTGAGTAATTATTGCCCTCTCTATTATTTGTGTTGCTTTATCTTATATGTGAGTTTGTTTAGTATTTATGAATATGCATCACACCCTCGTATCTATGTCTCTCAGGTGCTGAACACAGTGTTCTGGCTTGGGAAGGCTGCCAGCGGCTGTGCCTCCTACAGCGGCCCTAATCTCAACCTCAAGGAGTTTGAAGGGCTTCTTGCTCAAATGAGGGTGGTGAGTGAACACTGTGAAGAGGACAGAGCAGGGAGGGGGGAGGAGAGGGAGACAGAAAGACAGATAGCGGCATGGAGGAGGTGCGGGGGATGGATTTGTTAGTTTCCTGTCTTTGTTGGGGTGCAGGAGAGACACACGAGACAGGACACTAACACATTTTTGTTTTTGTAACACCACAGCTCCCTATTTCAGGGAGAGATAGAAAAAATAAACAGGATAGAAGTGGAAAAAGAAGAATGGCTTTGCACATTTGATCTATTCAAAATACCTTTGTCCAGTTGCATGAAGCATATTAATTTATGATCCTTGAAAATTAACTTTTCCTTATGAAATATGAGTTGCGCAAATTCACCTTGTGTTTTTTTTGTATCTAAGTTGTTCCTTAAAGTCATCAATCATCCTTAGCAACAACCTATAGAAGAAACTTCAGGAACCATAAACTGCTACTTTACCTAAACAAAGTGTACAATGAGAAGCTGGCCACATAACAAGGATGCTGGCTGTTAACATTAGCTTATGTTAATGATATATATAAAAATATATATATTAACTTACATAATTTACTTAATCACATACTGTAAATTAATGCCAGCGCAACACGGCACACTTTATATAAATCCTCACCTGATTTTCACACTTCCTTCATGAGAGTGCTAATCTCCTTTCTTGCCACTGTCCTATTTTTTAGATATTTTGTCTTGCAAAATCTTGTCGTGCTTTTAACAGCAAGATTTCTTGAGGTTACTTTATCCGTTATGCCACTTTTGTTGTTTCAGCCCTGATGTAACGTTTCCTCTTCACATATTCACCAAGTAGTGTGAGCGTTTCCCCCTCAGTACAATTTATCTTTCTTTTCCTTTGATTTTCGGACATCAGGAACCTCAATCTTTAACTTTACAAAATACCATTTCCAAACACTACAAAAGATCTTGGGTCGGTGATGTGTCACTGTGGAATATTCATAACGGATTTATGCTGGACTGTGGTAAACGGCTTGGTGTGTTTTTTTCTTACCTCAGGAATATGTTGTAGATGTTTGTTGTCTTAAAAAAAAATCCTTAATTAATGAATAGTAAAATCCTTTTCAGAAAAACAGTTTGCTCCTAGTCTCCTTTCCAGTCAATTTCACAACCCATGCATTGTCGCATTTGCATTTTTCCTAATCTTTATGTGTTTGCATGTGTTTGTAGGAGACTGAAGAAGGAGGTGACAGTTCACAGAAGCGTAGTGTTAGGGACAGCGGCTACGACTGCTGGGACTCTGAGAGGAGCGACTCTCTATCTCCACCGCAACACACTCGTGACAACTCTCTTGACAGGTGAGAAACATATGTTGACACACGCACATACTCGAATATGTGGATGCACTCACCAGGGGTATTTCAGATTGCTGATGAGAAGTTGAATACAGCTGACGCAATTCAAACCTTAAAACTGGTATATTGATATAAAACCCATGTGTGATTTTACAATAATATGTCTTTTGATCTGTTTTGTTTTTGACAGTCTGGACTCCTTTGGCTCTCGCTCACAGCACAGCCCGTCTCCTGATGTAGTGAATCGAGGCAACAGTGATGGTTGGTTCTGATAAATGTCCCTCAAATTGAATCTGAATTTAAGACAGAGCCTGTCTGCCCCTGCTTCCAGTCTTTATGCTTATCTTTAAGCTAAGCCAGGCCCATACTTTGTCTAGAAACATGAGGGTGGATATAGATTTAGTCATATAACTGTCGGAAAGAATGCATGTAAGCATATTTCCCAAAATGTTGAACTATTCCTTTAAAGCAGCGATACAAAACCCACTCATCCGTAAATAGTCTGACTGCTGTTCTCTCATGTGTTGGGGTTTTAACCTTGGTATGTTATGGCCAGTCAGGCGGGCTGTGGACAACAGCTGAACGTCCTGGTGTGTGTGTGTGTGTGTGTGTGTGTGGTGTGTGTGTGTGTGTGGTGTGCGGTGTGTGTGTGTGTGTGTGTGTCTGTGTGTGTCTGTGTGTGTGTGTGTGTGCATGCGTGTGTGTGTGTGCCCCAGATGCAGCAGCTGTTGGTCTGGGTAGCAATCACTAGAGATTTGGACCTGGGAAACACAAGCTGAGGTCAACATCCTGCTATGTCAGTCAGTCTGTGTGTGTGGGTGTGTTTGAGGGAGGTATCACAGACATCCTGTTTGTGTCTTTTATGTTGACAGTGTTATATTTGTGCAGCAGGGTGACAAGAAAAACACTATTCCAGAGCTGGGAATAGACTCAATTCCTACATTCCCTGGAGGTCACAAGAGGAAATTGTGCCACCTTACCAAGTAACATTTGTTACCCATCAAGAAAGACGGACAGGGAATTTAAATAGTCCTTTTCTCTCTATGTGTGTGTTTGCAGAATACTAGATGTATGCACAATAATAGTTGAAAAGTTGCCAAGAAAAGAAGTTGTGTTTCTCTGGTGGTGCAGTTACATTCAAAGAATAATTCTGGTTTGTTACAACTTGGGTCATATTTTTCAGTTACTCACCAAAGATAAGATCAGGGGACAAATATATATATATATATATATATATATATATATATATATATACTACCCTCAGTTTTATTTTAATATGGTGGTAATAGGGCAGCCCTATCCCTATGTGGTGTTACAGTAAACATCTAAAATGTTTAAAAGTGTCTAGAAACTTAGGATGAATATGTCATGGCCCTATTTAATGACAATGTTTGCCCTTACTGACATGGAACAAATTGATAATAGCACAAAAGATATTATGAACTAGTGTAAGAAACAACACAGAGCTGGTGTGTCTTGAAAAGCGTTTGCAAAGGTTATTATGCAAGGACCAATTAAAAATACTTCCTGACATATTTTCTAACCTTCTTCACTCTTTTCTCTTTTATGCTCCATCGCTTTTTGTTGCCCAGGGCGAGGCAGCGACTCTGATGCCGATGCCCCCAGCAGGAGGCCAGATGTGCGGAAGGATGACATGTTGGCCAGGCGGACGGCCAACATTGACACAAGAAGCTCTATTCCCTTTAACCAGTTTCTTCCCAACCGCACCAACACCAGCGCCTACATCCCGACTCCACGCCGAAAACCACATACAGAGGAAGGAGATCAGCGAAGGTAATGACTAACACAACAGCGCAATAAATAATTGAAATGCAAATTATGCATTTTGTACACAAGTTACTCAGTGCTGCAATGGACAAATACACAAACTGAGCCGAAGGAAAAGGTAAATCACACAAGATACACACTTCCTCATCCTTAATTCTTCCCTGCTGTTACACACGGTTCCCCAGTCAAGTCCCTCCAGAAGAGTCTAAAAGAACCGGGCCGCACTACAAAACTTCCAAGACTGTCACTTGGGCTCCTGAGAACAACGGGGAAAAACCAAAACAGGAAGAGGAGAAGGTGACCCAGGAGGGGTTGGAGCAGAAAAGGCTGCAGAAGTTGCAGAAGTTGCAGAAGGCAGGGATCAAAGTTCTGCCTGCTGCCGTACGCTACCGCAGGTCAGAGAGGAGGAGGGGCATGAGAGCTGCTGTGGTTTGACAGTTTTGGTCGTGTTCACTAACGGATCGTTATGATGATAATTCTGTAGTGTGTTTTTTCATTGAGGTTTTGTTTTGTGTAGCTATGAGGAGTTTTGTGTGCTGGCATACAGATCTGACTAACTGCTTGCTGCTTTTCTGTGGTTCACACGTGGAAGAGGTTGACTTAAATTATGTAAGTTATTAAAGGGAAAACTCGCCAACTTTTACATGGATGTCCAATCAGTGTTGATGGTAAATGTAGTCGATTGAAGCAATACATTCCTTAGTTTGTGCTATATTGACAGCGAAAGCAGAGTTCGCAGCTGCAAAATCTGTTGTTTTTCCTGCATCGAGCGTCCAACTAGTGACGTAGTTGGATACAAGGAAGAACTAAAGACTACTTCAGCTTTTATCTCTAGTCTCTGCCTCTCTCTAGATGCAGAACTTCCTTGTTGACTTTGCTTGTATTGCAAATTTGCAAATAAAAGTGCAGAGGATGTTATGGACGAGGGTATGTTTTACAATGTTTTGGATGACTCGGATATTCAGCCGTATTTATTCAAATCAGAGTATACGGCAGTAAAAATGCAGCGGAGCGGCCGAGGCTGCATCTGTGCAAGAGGATATGGCCAGCGGAGACTCTCCCGGCGTCAGAAGCTCGCGGGCAATGCATCCTTGTACATATAGGCACTGGTGGCACAGCTCCACAAGCAGGAGAACTCAGCTTTCACTGTCAATATAACACGCAATGAGAAATCTATTGCTTATATTGACTACTTTTAACATCAACACTGATTGGACATCTACATAAAAGCTGGCAAATTGTCCATTTAATATTGTAATAGAGGTTTCAATGGGCATGAATTGCTACTTGGTTGGTGTGGTATTTTTGACACAGTGGTTCGTTTGCCTGTGAACTATGACTAATCAACGGGATCTTGCCATATTACAATATTTGTGGACGCATGTCAAATCTGAACTTTGCAAGACGCTACCTCTGCTCACAACATGCAACAATGGATTTTTAATAATCTCTGAATGACCTTTCCACGCCAGCCCTCCAACAATGGAGGAACAGGAAGTGAGGTCACCATCCCCGAACATCATCCTTCGCTGCGAAAATGACTTTTTGAGCTCTCAGAAATCTGCGTGGGACTCCTCCTCTGATGTGGAAGAGGAGGCAGAATTGCGGAAAGTCCCAGATGTTCGTAAAGACGATCTGGCATCCAGAAGAGCTCATCGCGGCACGGTTGCTCCCAGGGTGCATCAGTTTGTCCCTCAACCTGTATGTAGCAACGAAGACCGCGAGCGCTGGGAAGGCATTAGACGAGCCTCGCAGAAAACACTGCAGGAGAAGGAGATCAGGTTAGCCAACGTTTGTGTGCGTGTTTTGCCGTTTTTCTTCTATTTTCTCTCTAACTTACTGCTAAATATTTTCCCCCATCTTCCTACTTTTTCTTTCTTTGGGTGTTGTGGTCACTTGTGGGTTGACGTGTGCGTGCTCCACTTTGATGTGTGCTGTGTGACACGATTGTACTGGCTCTGTGATTGGACAGTGAGAAAGAAACAGTCCCTGACATCATTACACGCAGAGACAACCCTTTCCTAAACTCCTCCCCTCGCCACGAGGAAGAGGAGGACGGGGAGGAAGAGGGAGAAGAGGGGAAGGTTATGGCAACGCCTAATAAGCAGAAGGATGACCTGGCTCGTAGGCGGGCTCTGAGTAAGCCCCTCCCTCACAGGGACGGACCAATGAGCTTTGTGTCTGCCTCCATGAGCCAGGCAGATATGCAGAAGTGGGAGAGACTCAAGATGACTGAACCCAGGTGCCCAACACACTCTCTCTGTTTCAGCACACATGCAGTACAAAGCACTTAAATGCTGCTGTATGTCAAGTGTGTGTTGATAATGACTGAGAGATTGTGCAGTGTGTGTGTGTGTGTGTTGTGTGTGTGTGTGTGTGTGTGTGTGTGTGTGCGCTTCTAGTCTTTGGTTCCGGTCTTAAGCAGATCATTGCAGGCAGGAGAGGATCTATAATCTATTTACAATCCAAATATTTTTTAAATATAATAGCGTTGAATACTTGGGGGATTTGGTTCCTCATTTCAAAAGTATGCATTATCAGAAAGAAAAAGTGTCATGTCTCTATCTCTGTTTGCTTTTTCCAAACAGTTGCAACACCTTTTACTTTATTTAACTTTAACTTTTGCATCTGTTCAGTTATTACAGTATCATTTAGACTGACTCTAACTTCTTGGCAATAACCCAACTAGTTTCCTTTCAGAACAGACCAGGATCATGATTGTTATTTTCTGACTGGTGCACAGAAAGGAGATGTAGAAATAGTCCCCATAAACAGAAAATCGTTTTTACACTTCTTTGTACGGATTAAACAAACGAGATATACCGTGTTAGTTAGTGAGCTTCAGAGGTGCTAGAGAATAACTAGCAGTTTCCAGTCTTTGTGCTAAGATAAGTTAACTGGCTCCTTGCTGTAGCTTCATATTTACCATAGAGACACAACAGTGGTATCGATCTTCTCATATAACTCTTGACAAATAAGTGTATTTCCCAAAATGTCAACCTATTATTTTAAGCCATTTATTAAGCAAAAAAGTCCCAACAATCATGGGTTCTAACTTCTTAAAATGTGAAAGTTTACTTCATTTTTTGGTGTATATGATTATAAATAGAATATCTACAATTTTTTAGGTCTTCTTGGGCTCTGGGAATCATAATTGTAATTATTCCACTGTTCTCTGACATATTATCATTATTTGTCATTTGTGAATGACATGTGACATGTTATACAACAAAAATATTAATTTAGTAATCAAAAAATGATCAACAGGTTATTCTATAATGTAAATAGATGTTCATAATTTGTGTGGCCTTAAAAGTATATGAAGTTTACTTGGACCGATTTAAGGATCCCCTCTTTCATCTTTTATGTTAGAAACACAATCAGAAATATTTAAAACAAAATGTATAAGATACCTCCTTGTCAATATTTCATCAGTTTGAGCTTTATTTTTAGTGTTTTGTATATTTTTGTAAGCTCCTATATCTCCGCTTAGTCTTAGTTTCCTTTCTCCTCTTTTCTCAGTTGCTCCCCATGTTCTCATCTGCTTGTTTATTCTCTTCACTATTGTGAACTTCAGGCCTCTTCAGTCTTCTTTGACAGGCATTGAAACAGAGCAGGGAATTGGCCGGTGTGTGTGAGACTCTGTGTGAGGGTGTGTGTGACCAAAAGAGAGGCGACTGTTGGCTGAGAGCACTGCTTTAGCTTTGTTTTGCTCTCTCTGCGCTGATGTCATTAGATAGGATAAAGAGTTTTTTGTGTTCCCAGAGGAGCTGCAGTTACCAGGATAATGTGGCTATAACTAGAGTAGATTATAAAGCTTGGTGTGTGTGTGTTGTAAATGTACGTATGTGTTAAAGGGATTTAAGTACAAAACCCCATGCTTTGTCCTCTTCTGTCCATCCACACTTCCTGTCTGATTCATCATTTCCACCTCGTCCTTCCTTTGTCTTCACACTCTGATCCTCTGTCTCTGGTTGCTCATGATTTATTTTCCACCCTCTTTATTTCCCACCTGCTCTTCTGCTGGCTGTTGTTGTTTGTGTGTGTTTGTATGCCTGTCTTCGTTTGTGAGATTGTATCTACAGTGAGGCTAGTCCGGCCCCTGCTGTGTGTCAGGCTTGTCTGGAGAAAAATTATGGAAGTCCTTTCAGCAGATCAGCAAAGGCTGGACGGGGTCACAGCAAAGTTGTGACCTTTGGGGGCGTGACTGAGATCGAGCAGCCAATAGACACAGTCATGTCAAGTGGAGGGGAGGAGACGGAGTTGCTAAGACGACTCCTTTCCAAGGCAACTGTAGCCATGCCTACCATTGGCCTGGGCTCCCAGCTTTCAGAGCGGGAACGCAGGTATGGATGAGGCCAAACACAAGAAAACCTAGAGCTTAGGCTACAGTGGCTTGAATCCAAAGTGTCTTGCATTAGTGTGGACTGTATTGAGGAATAAACACGTCCCTTTCTATTACATTATCTAATAAACGGTTTCATTTAATTGCTTGTCAATGTCGTTTTATAAAATGTTTTACATTTCAGGCCTATTTGAATTAGTAAGTGAGGTAGTTTGGATGTAACTCTCCTGCATTGTACTCATTTGCTTGTAATTTTAATAGGAAACAAAGGCTCACACTCACACAGCAACACATGCATGTACTGTGATAACTAGAGTGAAAGAAATCGGGAAAGAAATTGCAGGATAGGAATATCAAAGACATGATTATGGTAGTTTTTAAAAAGTGTCTTCATTACGTAGTTGGCAACCAAATGTTGGCTGTTGTTATCAAAAGCGAAACACTTTAAAGATGGAGGTTATCACATGACTCTGTCGGTCAAAGGGCTTGAAAATGTCATCACAGGTCTTTTTTGGTTTCTGTACATTTGCATTAGTTTTGCATGTTTTTTCTAACCTTTTTTTGTCTGTTGCTGACACACACGCTGACACACTCTCTTGAATGGTTTTTAGTTTGAATGTTTCCCTCCTTAACGATCTGTATTCTGCACTTTTAGTCACCACCTGTGCCCTACCATAGTCTGGGTATAATTGTTGTTGCAGTTTGAGCTTTATATGATGCTCTCACAGCCAGGTAGATGGAGCTGACCTCAATCAAACCACCCCTCCCGCCGCTGACCTCCCACACTGCACCCCTGAAACCCCTCCTACTCCTTCTGAGCTGGATGCACGTCTGGCTCAATATGAACAGAGAGCAGAGGAGGAGGATGAAGAGGAAGAGGACAGGATCCCAGATCTTCAGAAAGACGACATGATGGCGAGGAGGACAGGAGTTTTCCATAAACAAAGCACCGCTACAGTGACCTACAACCGTTTCCTGCCTCTGCCCAGCACCAAGCGCTCAGCACAAGGGGAGGTCACATGTGACGCTGCTCCGCGGAACAAAAGGGAGGTGCAGGCAGAGAGGAGCAAGAAAGTGAACGTCAGGTGGGCTGAGATTTGTGTGTCTAACAGTATGAGGAGGCACTAACATGCTTGCTGTGGTTTGCAGCCTCGAAGAGATTCTCCAGAGTGATGTTTAGTTATTTCAACAATAGGAGTTTCTCTCATAGAGTGGAGCAACAGCAACCCAGAGTTCCCATGGAAACACCTGACACGACTGTAATCCGAGCAACGTCTCACAGCGAACGTGAATATGATGATGATGATGATGAGTATGATGAAAATGAGCCTGTGCCTGACCTGGAGAAGGACGATATGATGGCTCGAAGGACAGGATCATACCAAAAACCGAGTGCAGTCAGAACGAATCAGTGCATGAACCAGTTCCTGCCAGTACCTGGATCAGTCAAATATAGCGTCGCCCCTGTGTCTGCAATGAAGCCTCTACACAGCAGACCTAAACTCACAGAGAGGATGGCTAGTGAAAGGTATTTACTGTGTTTGAATAATGAAGAGATTGTGGTGTTGCACAAACTGCGCAACTAACAAAGCATATTTTACTGACAGAGAAGGTTTGATTAAGTTAAATGGCCTGCAGTACTAACACTAATATGTCTCTGTGGATGATTTACAGTTGATCCTGACTTCACTGTGTTGTTGTTTTGGTTCCGTGTCTGCATGTTTGAGTGCCTGCGGCCGGACGCTTGATTTCACTTGTATTATTTGTATATGAAAAGTTGGTGGTCGACTTTGATTTGCTGTTATGGTCTAATTATTGGAGTTCTGGTTCTGATATGCCTTGGTGAAGTTTGTGCTTGGTTTGGACTTATCTGCCTTTTTTGTTTTTGCTGTTGAGGTTTAACCTCAACTTTGTTTGGCACGACTTTGGTTCTAGTGTGGAGCGTTCGACTGTTGTCTTTCTTTTTAAAGTGTAAATCACTGCTGAATCACGTAGGGACAAAGACAGCTGCTAATCTAATCTCTAGTATTCCAAATTCTTAGGTTGGTTCACCCAAATTACGGAAATAAAAATAAAATAACTAAAGGTAATTTACTAATAACATCCATGTCATTTTTGGAGAAATAATAATAATAATTTGGTACTAATTATAGGGTTAATAAACTATTTAAAATAACTGCTCCATTCAAACCCAAATAAAGTATTTATTCATTAATCATTTATATTTATATATGTATTTTTTTTTAAATAGGTTGAATTGTGTTTGCCTGAAGACAAATTCCACATTTCTGGATGTTTAGCTGATGTGACTGAATAAGATACTCTAAGTCACACCAGCATTGGAGCAACTAAACATTGTCTCTATTTTTCCTCTAACTAGTTCCAAAATACGTACTTTTTTCCAAGAAACTTACAAAGAAATTATTAGGAAATCACAGGCCTGTAAATGAGCAAATAAAGTGTTGCCAAAAACACATATCATCCAACCACACAGATAGTTTTGGTTTTATTTCCAAAGGTTTAGAAATGTCTGTCTTTTAAAGTTGACACAAGTTTTCATAGAATCTATAACTTCAGAAAAAAGTAGTTCCATGAAAACTGATCACATTTTAGTGTATAAACATAGAGAAATTATAAGAAAAATATTAGCAAGTATGTAAAAATATGTGCATTATATTACATTACACAACAACCATAAATATGTAAAAATATCTATACTGCAATAATAACAACAGTGTAAATAATAATGCTGAAAAATGTGATCTATGATGAAGGGTGTTAAAATGTAGGAATAGTATAAATAAGAATATTACATACATCACATTTTTCAATGTTTTAAGCACCACATACTAAATTCTATTCACCTCCATTGTTTTGTGGCGGATGCAGAAATATCAGCGCTATTAATGATATCTCACCGCATCAGCAAATGAAAACCCTAATCTGCATGACTAAATACTATAAGATGTAAATGAGAACAATTATTTTTGTAATTTGGGAGATCTGGCTCTTTGGGCCTTTTTCTTCTCTTTTCGAAAGAGAGATCAGATCAGCTGCAGTCTTCTGTTGTCTGTGATGCGGTCTTGATTTATCCGTTGAGCTGTACTTCCTGGTAACCTTGGCCTTGTCACTGGATTTTAGCAGCTTTGTTACCGTGGCGGCAGAACCTCAGGCTCCGCTCTCCAAAGCCCCCACCCTCCTTAAGTGTGCAGGGCTGAGGGAGAAGCAGGGGGAAGATGGAAAGCGAGAGGGAGACATGACTAACACCTCTGTCACAGATGTGACTGAGCCCCTCTCCTCACCATCGCTCAGTCCTGCCACTGCCCAGACTTGTAAAGTGGAAAAGCAGATTGTGGAGGAAGGAGTTGAGGAAAAGGTGGAGGAGAGAAAGAGCGATGTGAACGAGCAACCACGAAAGAAACCCTTCTGGCTGGATGACGATGATCTACCTCCCATCATGTGAGATGCTCTTTTTGTGTCTTCATCACTCCTGCTTCTCAGATTTAGCTCTGCCATTCATCCAGTCTGAAGTGTGACATTAGCATAACTGCTGCTGCCCATTCCCTCACCTGCTCTTTCCTCTCATTCACTTTATTCTGTTATTGTTTTAGGATGAGCCGGCGAGTTGCTTTTATGTCTGAGGACACTGAGTAAGTCTTTCAGTGCGATGAGTTTCTGCATGAAAACAATATATACATGCTGTGCACGTTCGATTGCAAGAGTGCAGTCAAAAATATATAAACGACACTATAACATAGTGCATTATCACGTCATGACTCATTACTAACATCCAGCTTTTTATTGTCATCTTTTACTTTTATTATAAGAGTCTTTTATTAAGTTGAATGAATGGGTTTGTCTTGCCATAATAAGTTCGTTATGTTTGCTTATGTTGCTTGTTTATTTGTTTTGTGATAAGTTTATGGAAACAGTAACATATTTGTGTTACTGTGTGGGGCAACACATACACAACTGAAATAAATCCACTATACACAGAAAAGAGCGATAATGTAATATTAGTGTTTAGTGGACTGTTATTGGTTGTGTTTAAGTATGTCTACATCATCTATTCATTTTGAAAAGGGGGCATGTTTCTTTTCCTCCTTGTTCCTTTTTCGATCATTGAATGTGTTTTTTACTACGACCGACATTAACGATGAATGTTTTCTGTTTTCCAGAGCCAGATTGGATAAAGTTAATATGTACAATGATTCCATAACTTGAACAAGATTGTACAATTGTTTTCCTCTCTAGGAGCGTTAGCATGAGTGACATACTTAACGAGGAAGAGGTGGAACACTTGCCACCACTGAGCCAATCACGATATGAGCGCATGCAAGAGCAGTACAACAACTTTCAGGAAGACGACGACCACTGGCGAAACGTAAGAGACTTGCAGGATCCATTCAAACAGTAGAAGAGAAAATATTATGTGCGTCTTATTCATATACATCTATATCCTGAATTATTTGACAATGTGAACCCCTGACAGGACTTGGCTCGCTGGAAGACTCGGCGTCGGAGTGCGTCACAGGAGCTGATCAAGAAAGAGGAAGAGAGGAAGAGGATGGAGAAAAGGAGGAAGGAGGAAGGAAGTGATAGCAACAAGAGGAAAAGCATCAAGACCTACAAGGAGATCGTGGAGGAGAAGTAAGGATGATATTGAGGCCCTTTGTAGTGTGACATGAGATAAACTTATTTAACCCTTCATCACTAGCAACATTTTTGGTTTCTTAATTGTTGGATCCTTCTGGTTGTGACAATCATTGACATTTCCCAGACTGTAATCCCCTCGCATTTAGTATACAGAAAATAATTCAATTTGAGTTGTTTTGTTTTCTAATAAAAAACCAACAACAGTGGCATTTTGTAAACAACATTTGTTAGATCTCTGTCAAAAACGTAACGATAGAAAAACAATATCAGAAACAATACTTTGTGTCTCACTACTTACTTCTCTTTTCTAGGGAGCGCAGAGAAGCAGAGTTGTGTGACGCTTACAGGAATGCAGCGACTCCAGAAGAGGCTGCCATAGTTTTACATCGTTACGCTCTTCGCTTCACCATCAGTGACGCAACACTGGACACCCTGAAACTGCCCAGATCCATCTCAGATCCCAAACAGGACCTTAATCAGGTGGACAAGGAGCACAGAACAACATCCCCTATTGACGAAACTTCCGAACCTCCACACAAACCAGAACCACCTGTTAGAAAAGAGCAGAGGCACACAGAGCCGGAAGGGATGGAGACAAATGTAACTCAACGAGAGACGTCAGTTTCTGTCTCCTCCAGCTCCCCATCACCTGGCAGCCCCCTCAGCCCGGTCACAAACTCAGAAAATGTGCAACCCCAGTCACTAAAACGGAATGAACCTCAATCCAAACCGACAGAGTCTCCGACCACACAACTAAAACAGCCAACTACAGGAGACGCAAAGCATCAAACCAAACACACTCCGCCTCAGATTGCACAGGTGCAGTCTCACAGCACACAGCCTCTACACACACTCCCCTCCCCTCCAGCTGTTTCCCCCCGACCCGCCCACCTGCTCGCAGCCAAACCCTACTGCCAGCCCAGGAACACACAGTCTGGACACAAGCCTGTCAAGGTGAGAGCGTAATATCAGTCACACCAGTCAGCATCATCTGATACTTCACTGTTCCACTTCGATGCCTGACCTCATGCGCAAATGAGAACAGGTGTTTGTTTGTATTTAGGAAGTTTTGATATTTTGACTTCTTACTCTGTGTCATGGATGCCATTTTTAGTTCTCTGTATGCCGTTTGAAGCTGTGTTTAATTATATGTCAGAGCCAGTACGTATCAACTTCTCACAAAAAGCAGAAATACATAAAATAATTATATTTAAATAATAATAATAATGATAGTAATACACTTTATTCATGTCACTTTTCTTTACAATGTTACAAAGTGCTTTACAACAAGGGAAATACAATAAAAATAATAATAATAATAAAAAACAATATAGATAAATAAATTGCAATACAAAATTCAAACAGAATACATTTTTTAAATAATTGTGGATTAATACAAATATGTATACTTATATACTTACTTATTTACTAGTTCAAAGATCTTTGGTTTCCGGTCGCTACATACATGGTCGACCATGTTCTCTCCTTTCATTATATTGTTCCTATATTCTGTCATCAGTGCAGTCATTTTCTATAATTATTTGGATAAATAAATTGAAACTTAAACCTTGAACCTAAAAGAAATTGTTCCAAACAATAATGTAAGTGCGAGCAATAAGCATTAAACATTTATATATATATATATATATATATATATATATTTATATATATATATATATATATATATATATATATATATACACAGACGTTTGTTAATAAAAACAAAAGAGCAATAATACAATCAAAGTGATTGGAGATGATCCCTTAAACATCAACTGAGCTAGACAAGGCTAAAAGTTTAGCATACCTTCAAAATGCCTGTAGACACATAAAAATGACATGAATTTGTGTTATTGTCACTAAATAAGGAAAATAGACAATCCCTGTGATCCTGACTTCTATGTGTGTGTCCCACTCAGTTGGTGCAAGTAAATGGAGAGGTGATGGAAGATTTATCTGTTTCCACTCCACCTAACTCTGCTCTGCACTCGCCACCGGAGGTCAAAGATGTTCCCTCAAAGCAGACAGAGAAAGACGTACCATTCAAACAGACGGAGAAAGATGTTCCCTCAAAGCAGACGGAGAAAGATGTTCCCTCAAAGCAGACGGAGAGAGATGTTCCCTCAAAGCAAACGGAGAGAGATGTTCCCTCAAAGCAGACAGAGAGAGATGTTCCCTCAAAGCAGACAGAGAGAGATGTTCCCTCAAAGCAGACAGAGAGAGATGTTCCCTCAAAGCAGACAGAGAGAGATGTTCCCTCAAAGCAGACAGAGAGAGATGTTCCCTCAAAGCAGACGGAGAGAGATGTTCCCTCAAAGCAGACGGAGAGAGATGTTCCCTCAAAGCAGACGGAGAGAGACGTACCATTCAAACAGACGGAGAGAGACGTACCATTCAAACAGACGGAGAGAGACGTACCATTCAAACAGACGGAGAAAGATGTTCCCTTCAAACAGACAGAGAGAAATGTTCCCTCAAAGCAGACAGAGAGAAATGTTCCCTCAAAGCAGACAGAGAGAGATGTTCCCTTCAAACAGACGGAGAAAGATGTTCCCTCAAAGCAGACGGAGAAAGATGTTCCCTCAAAGCAGACAGAGAGAGATGTTCCCTTCAAACAGACGGAGAAAGATGTTCCCTCAAAGCAGACGGAGGAAGATGTTCCCTCAAAGCAGACGGAGAAAGATGTTCCCTCAAAGCAGACGGAGAAAGATGTTCCCTCAAAGCAGACAGAGAAAGATGTTCCCTCAAAGCAGACGGAGAAAGATGTTCCCTCAAAGCAGACAGAGAAAGATGTTCCCTCAAAGCAGACAGAGAAAGATGTTCCCTCAAAGCAGGCGGAGAAAGATGTTCCCTCAAAGCAGACGGAGAAAGATGTTCCCTCAAAGCAGACGAGAGAAAGACGTACCCTCAAAGCAGGCGGAGAAAGATGTTCCCTCAAAGCAGACTGCGACCAATCAGGAGACAGTGGAGCAGACACCACCTCCACAGACAGAAAGATCGACCACGTCTTTAGGCTCTGCCATCAGCTCCCTGATTGGAGGCCGAAACTGTACCATCACAACGACTATTGTGACAGAGCTCACACATGTGGAGCCACATCACCCGGATATCCAAAGCAATGGACAGGTAATATTACAGGTGGCGTGCTTCTTGTGGGTTAGTCAATTGCATACACGTGATGCATGCTTTACATTACTGCTGACCATTTTCAATGGGATTCACTTGGTTTTTAGATGCTGTTTTTATATTATGAGTTTCAGTTCTTTTTAAATGCACCTATGAGAAATGTCATATTAGCTTGTGAGAGGCGAAAACTAGGAAAGTACACTTAGATCTCACTCTCTGCTCCCAAATAAAGAAGAGTTGAATCTCACTTAATTGTCCCTCCCGGCTCCCTTACTGTCAAGATGGTGAAGATAACAAAAACAGGGATTTATTCATCTTGTTTCGTGCTTAACTTTAGTGGATCATAACATATCCACATGGGTGCAGTTAAAAAATGTTATCGTGAATTTAGTGACTTGTTGCATTCAAATTTTGCAGTTCAGCAGCGGACTTTATTACAACAACACAAATCATTCTTCATCATTTTTATCACCACAAAGTGAGAACCTAAAGGTGAGAGAAGAGAATAGTATATACTTTAATGTGCCCATGGGGAAATTTGTCTGAGACTCCATCCTGTAAAACAATAAATATCATATGCAGTTCAGACATAAAACATAAAAAAGTCAATAAAAACTAAACACAACAGTATGTGGCTATTGCACAAACCCGAGGCCAGTGGCATATTTTACCTTCCTTAGTTTAAAACAGCAAGATTAATATCCACAATAGTGTTTTGTTGTGGTTCAATCTGCCAGACCTGAAAATCTCTTCAGCTGTTCTCTGTGATGGTTGTCCTATGTAAAGCAAGGAGTAATAAATAATAATAATAAATAATTATAGATCTGAATATTTGACTTTCAGGTCAACGGTGCTTCTGCGTTATCTGGGAGTCCAGTGGAGGAGCAAAGGGCTCAGCCAGCTACTTCACCAACCAGCATGTACGAATATTCTCCCACTGTCACAGGTAAAACTGTCAATCATATTGTATATATACACATATATTTTATATATGTTTCACCTACTTGTCTGCACCTACTAGTTATGTATAATTACATATTTTATTTTATATCTTTGTTCAGCTTTGTTGTCCTTGGTCCTTTTATTTACACAATATTTAACACCATAAAATACAGCCGTTTACATTTATATAATATAACACAGAATGTAAAGTTGCTGCATTCACACAAAAATATAAATTCTACAAGCTTGGAAACTGTATTGTCCACAGAAATGAATCATTCACTTGATAATCTGTTAAATCTAAAATACATGCTGTTTACATTAAAGTAATGTATGTAAGTTATCCTTTCTAATGGAAGACCTGATAACAACCGTCTCATCCATCGAGTAGTGCTTGGTCTGTGATCATTTCTCCAATTCATCATACATTTTGTATTGTTATGCAAGCTGAGGTCTGTTCATTTTTACTAGAATTGTGTTTCTCTTGACATAAGCACAACATAAAAAGCTTAGGGTCCAGTAAGATTTGTTTTTAAATAATCTTCCCGATTATAACTGGTGTCCTTGTTTTTAGCTGTATGTCTATTTATATCCTATTGTTCTGTAACATTGAGAGCAACTTGAAATCAGAGTAAAAGTCCTTGCGTGTGTAAAGATACTTGACCTATAAAGCTGACTCTGATTCTGATCTAAATTTCTGTGTGTGTGTGTGTGTGTGTGTGTTTCTTTCTCTGCCACAGAGGGACTTGAGGAGAGCAGTGTGACTGTGAGTATCTCTCAGCAGCCTCAGTTTCTTTTTCTGTTTCTCCTTCATTCTTAAATTTGACCCTGTCCTGACCCTTCGTCTCCAGTAGTCGTTGTGTCAAACTTGTCCTCTCACCTTTCCTCTCTTTCTGTCCTTTTGGTCCCTATACATGTGTGTGTGCGTGATTGTCGGTCGGGTCTGGGTAGATTGAGACCCCCATGTTGAACTTGGCTAAACGTGTTAATCACTGGGTTTGGGACCCCAATGAGGAACGTAAACGCCTGGAAAGTTGGCAACAGGAGCAGGAGCGCCTCCTACAGGTACACTGGTGCAATGGTGTGTATGTGCATGCCACTGTTAGCTCTTGTCATTTCTCAGTTTGTACACCCTCGATTCCTTTCCTGAGTGGAGGAGGCAAGGAAGAAATGGGGCAGCATAAGGTGAATACAGGGATGGAGAAGAGAGGAGACGAGGAGGCACAAAATAGAGAAATTAGAAGAGCGGCATGAATTTACAACAGCAAACACAAGGCACAGGATGTACTGGGCGTGTGTATGTGTGTGTACATGTGTTTATGTGTGTGTCATACGTGTGTTTTGTGCATACAGTATTTAACATGCGAAATGTTTCTCTGCAGGAACAATACCAGATAGAACAGGAGAAGCTGAAGAAGGAGTGGGAGAAGGCTCAGCTGGAGGTGCAGGAGGAGGAGAGAAAACACAATGAAGAGGTACAATCACACACAGACTGAAACACACATGGAATTAAAAGTATCATCGACTGCTTTTGCTTGTCGTCACGATACAATACCTTAAAAAATATCCATATTCTATACCATTTTCGATACTACGGGGAAAACTTGGACATTTAGGGCATATCACTTTGGATTTCTATTTAACAATAAATATATAAAGATAATAAACGGAAAAGACAACAATTACTTTTTTTCTTGTGCACATGTTCAAAGGCCTTTGAGAATGTTACAGTTAAAAAGACAATAAAGTTAAAACAAATATTATATTCAAGTAGAGCGAATAAAACGAATAAGGAGACGACAGCACTGTGAGTGAGGGGAGGTGAGGCTGTGTGGGCACTCTCTGTCGGAGAGAGGAGAAAGCGCAGCTGGTACCGATGTATTGATAGTTTGGAAAATTAGTATTGAAACCGTTTCAAAAATTCAGAAATGTATTGAAAAATCGATATTTTTGACAACAGTGTTGTGTCTCTATTTTGTCAGGAGAGAAAGATCCTAGAGGAGACTGTAACACCCTTAAATCCCAGCGGCTTGTTAAACCAGCAGTCGGACCAGATAGGGACGACTTCATCAGCTCCAGAAATCAGCAACACAGAAGGAGGAAACGTTCCTCTACAGCAAAACGGCCAAAGAAGGGAAGGGAGCGACGATCAACATGAATCCAAGCTGCATTTTTTCCAGGGTGAGATACTGAAACACATGCCGATATATGCAGGAGGTGTCCACATGTGTGCCTGCTAAGCTCATTCAACCATGTGTTTCTGTTGAAGTTTATTTCATGATTTATTTTTCTAGATTCTGCTTGTGATGGTAAACCTTCAAAGAAACAGGAACTGTGGAAGACTTCCTCTCTGGACCGCAACCCTCAGCTAAACCAGCCACATATTGTTAAAAGGTATAAAAAAAGGGATGCATTTGTGCACCGTTGTGTATTATGATGTGGGTTGTCCCATATTGCTGCATGTTTCTCCTGAATATATGTGAAGTTGTTGCCTTTTCTATAGTTTTTCTTCACACATAATCTAAATAGTAGTAGTAATAGTAAATTGTTGAACAAGTACATGGGTCTGAAATGCCCTTTTCTATGCAACTGGATTCCAGCTAATTTGGTGGCATATAAATTATGTATATGTATGAAATGTGTTACTATCATTCTCCAGATGTTTTGGATGTGCATGTATTTATTTTTCTGTTTGTTTGTGTTCCCGTCAGGTCTGAATCACATGACGCTGTAACAAACAAACAGCAGCCGTCCCCTTCATCCCCTCAGCCTCCCTCGCCCAGCAGGTAAAGATGAGATCATACTTAAACACAACTACACGTCTGAAAGAAATTAGGCTGCACTGTCTAATAGAGGGAAGGTGCTTTAATATCTGTTTTCCTCCTGATGTCTGTGTGTGTAGGTGTGTCAGTGGGAAGAGACTATGTTCTGGTTGTTCTCAACCACTGGGAAAAGGAGCTGCCATGATCATCGATACACTGGGACTGTTCTTCCACGTACAGTGTTTCAAGGTACTGTGTTATTCTAGTACTCGGAAAAACACACTAATTAGGGTAGTTAATACTTAATACACAGAAGCAGTATTTGACGTCTGTGTAAAGGGTTTTAAAATGTACAAAGTTTAAAGATAAAACAGTAGTAAAAAGCTAAAATGTTTAACATCTTTAGTGTTTATTGGACCTTTTTAACCTTTTTTAATGCATTTATTCATCACTTTGTGAATACACATGTAGACAATTTGGACATACTAACAAATACAAAGGCAACAACAAATGTCATTGATTTACAAAACATAATAAGGACATATACAGAGGACATCTTGTGAGGAAATAAAAATGACTAATGAAGAAAGAACAGAAAAGCATTTGGATGCATTTCAAGCGAGCTTTGCAGAGATTTAGTTTAGTTTTATTTATACATTTCTGTTTGTACATACACACACCCACATATTTAACCCTTTGATAGCCTATGACTGGAGATATACTTGTTTTTAACGCTTCACGCAGCCTCACGTATCCAGCGTGTGTTTAGACTGTTGGTTGTGTAGGTCAAGAGAAATGAACACAACGCAAACACGTGGTTAAAAAGCAAGTATATCTCCAGCTTAGAATGATCCTTTCTGTGTATAATGTTAATAATGAACAGTTTTCTCTCCCTCAGTGTGGAGTGTGTGAGGGTCAGCTGGGTGACGCCACTGTAGGGACTGACGTACGGATTCGTAATGGGCTGCTGAGCTGTCATGAGTGCTATATTGCATCTCGGGGTGAGAACACGTGCACGAACACAAAGACACACATGGACTGACACACATTGGTATATTGTCTTACATTAGTTTTGAGAAACCCCAGTTAACTACATTTATATAGTTAAAAACAAGAGGTGCCTGTGAGACTTGACCAGCTTCTTACTCCAC
Organism: Cottoperca gobio; assembly: GCF_900634415.1. Classification (NCBI taxonomy): domain Eukaryota; kingdom Metazoa; phylum Chordata; class Actinopteri; order Perciformes; family Bovichtidae; genus Cottoperca; species Cottoperca gobio. The sequence continues at coordinate 5,625,475 of NC_041355.1, read as the reverse complement.
ATTCTAGTGTGGGGCAAGAAGCTGGTCGCTCTAGTGAGGGAGGGTTATAAAGTGTAAGTAGTTTTTGATTCAAAAATATAAAAAATGTGTTTACAGGTGGAATGAAGTTTCACATATTTATTAGGCATGTTAAACCTAACCTTAAACTAGACCCTTCATAAAATGGGGTTAGAGGCCATCTATTTACATACAACAGTGTTATTAAACTACCGTATCATAAGTAAAGAGAGCAGACTTTAACATATGTCCCTGTGTTTGTATGCAGGCAGAGGTCAGCCCACCACACTGTGATGACCTGCACGTGAACTGGAACCTCTCGTTGTCCTTGTCAGGGATTCGATGGAGAATAATTGACTCACATTCTGGAATACTCTTTGAATCATCGTCTTTTTTCCTGAAATGCACAATCAGCTTTATGGATGCTAATGAGAGCAAAAACTGGAATGACATAAGGACTGGGCTGAGTGACAAAACATCACATGCACATGCAGTACAGTGTGTGTGCTTAATATCTAAACACATGTATACAGTTAAACATATTCATATGTGAAGCATGGATGTAATCAAGCAATCAATGTGTTTAGGCCTTTGCACATCCATACTTTGCAGAGTTAATGTATGCCGTTATATTTGTACGTCATTCCAAGGGAGCAGTGAGCGAATTGGAGCATATGAATTATATTTTGAAGAGAAATTATATGCAATCAAAAAATGTTTTTGTTTGGGCTTGTTCGTTTCGTCTTATAACCCCAATGCTTCCATAAGAAGACGAAAGAGCAAAAATAAGATTGTTGGATTGCGTTGTGTATAATTCTTCTTCAAAATATAATTTATGTGCTTGCAAAATATATTGATATCCAAATCTCCTATTGCCCGCTCAGAAATGAAGCACAGACGCCATATTAAGACACATAAGGATCTGATTCTGTCACAACATGTTACGCTAAAAGCTGAGTCTCAAAATCTGGATTCATTAACCCCTGCTTCTGCACTGATCATGTGACTGGATTACCTGAAGTAGCTTGACCATTACAATGCCTTACTCATCATAATACTTTCTCATTCTTTTTAGGTTTTGTGTTTACAGTTTTGCATGAAAGAAGAACATTATATAAGTTATTGTGAGTATTGTGCAGATGGAGTAGTGTGAGTTTGACGTACGTTGTTATCGCCTCGACAGCTGAACTTTAACTTTCCTCTTGTATGTTGTACATCATGATATTTTGTTTTTGGAACCTGGCTAATTTACACAAGCTTTTTTTCCCTTTATAATTAATTTTACAGGAATGAGAATGCATGTTATTAATTATATACTTGCTGTTCTTTGGATTTTTAAATATTTTCCCTTTAACATGTTTTAGCCATTGTTTACTCTCATAGACTGACTGCATCCAAATCAGTGCCTTATGTAATGAATGCAAGGGTTTGTCTATGGGCAGGAGTAACTCACACTCACGCGGACCTCTGGGTCTCGGCACATTGTGTGTGTGTGTGTGTGTGCGTGTGTGTGTGTGTGTGTATGAAATCATGCATGTATAGGTTTGTATGCGATGTGTGATTTAACTTGAAGCACAGTTTCCATACCAGCAAAAAAAACGTTTTAAATGGATGTCCCGATCACCTGCTGTTCTCTTCCACCCCGTCCCATGAGCTAAACCAATGACACAATGTGATTTGCTGCTTCCCAGGTTAATTATTCCCTTGTATAATGACACATTCACCAAGCCCTGTAATCTCTCCTCATCTGCCTCTATCACAAGTGTTGCCTCCCCAGAGTGAGCTGAACACCTCTCCCCTCTGTGTGTCTCTGACAGCGTCTTCATCACTCAGAGGAATAGAGCGCTCAATTCATTGTCTTTTATAGCAAGTGTATGTTTATCAGTAAAATATTTTAAATGGGATGCTGTCTGTCTTCTTTTCGCCCGTGAGTTTTCTTTTATTTGAATTGCACTTTAATAAAGCCATCATGGTTACTTCCATACAGATATAGATAGACAGATACACCATAGTGTGTCTCCTGTTATGTAAGTAATGTGCTTAATTTCTTTCTTTCAAATGTCTTGGTTCCAAAACCCAAAGATATTTAACTGAAAAAAGCATAAACTACCATTAGTAGTTTATTCCACTATGAACTTGAACTGAGCATAGATCAACATTTTCAAGGTGGAAAAAGATCTTTAATTTAGTTAAAAGTAGTAATGTACATGTAGAAGTCCTGCATTGAAATATTACTTAAGTAAAAATACAGATGTCTTATCAAGTAAAAGTAAGCTATCCCTTTTTTGCAACAAAATTATCCCTGCCATTGCTACTGTATGTTTTACAGTGTAAACTGCTTTTTAATTATGTAGCTGGTTGAGCGGGAGTTAATTGTAACTAACATATTTTGGGTGGTAACATTTCAAATACATGCTTTTATAAGGTACTCATTTTGTTTTAGAAACAAAATATTCTCGTGTCTACAGCTCTTAAGACAAATGTAGGAGCATAGACAGCTGCTGGTCCTCTATTAACCCCTTGTTCCCCCCATTCTATGTACAATATTTACAGCTTGTTTATGCTTGAATACTATGTGCTTCCTGATCAACTGTGTGGTAATGTGATTAAACACATTAATTTAAAAATATACAACATATAAGCACACAACTTTAAACACATTTTTGACAGTAGGCAGCAGATCCCAACTTGGTGATCTGTATTCCTCAACACATTTCTCCATCAAATTAGCAGAAAAAAACTATTGACCATAAACAATTGATCTTTTGGTACCCCAAGGCAGTTGGCTGCTCTTCCTGGTTCGTAATCCAGTAGTCCATTTTCAAACACCTCCCCAAATTACTATACCTTTGTAAAACAAAAAACTTTAACAATAAAAGTTTAAAAAAGATAGTCATTATTATGCTTGTGCAATATGGCCAATGGGGAAGGAACCCATGTGATGCATAATTTTGTACTTAAAGTAGAAAAAAACAATTATTGTATTGCTGTTTTATAGGATTGGAGGTTTCTATGTTTATGCTAATAATTATAATCATCAGAAATCAGGTATTATAATGAAATTGGCGTATGTATTGTGGTAGGAACCAACGTTTAATTTAGAACGGAAACATGAAATAAGGGGACCGGAAGTGTACTAATATATACTTGGCCCGCCGTGCCCGCCCCTTTTATAGCATGTAAGCTAATATTTGTTTGTTGTTGTTTTTCTTTAAAAACGTGGAACATCGACACTAAATGGACTCAAAGGGACCCGCTCTTTACGCAGTACGTACATGTCTTTTAACGGTTACGGGTTGCCATGTCAACGGTTAGCTTGTTCGGTAAAGAGTTAGCCTGTGTTAGCTAGCCAGTAAGCTAAAAACATCAAAAATAAGCGATCGTTATCTTTTGTTAATTATCAGACTAGCAAGACTTTTACTGTAAACAGCTCTAACACGTAGTAAAACCGACATCTGTGGTCAGTTATCTCCTGGTTTCTCAGCCGTTTCCTGCTTTCAGTGTGAAAGATTTTGTTGTGGTGCAGATTTTAGATTAATCATAACAAACCTTTTTTTTTTTATCTCAGTTTGTCTTTCATGCAAAAGCACATAGTCAAACACAGATATGTGATATAAACTGACCAGCTGTTATTGCTCCATTAATTGAATAAAGGTATCCCGGGTCGATTTCAATCAGTAAATTGTTTTTATGGTAGATAATGTTCTGTATCTATCATGTCACTTTGATCACCATTGTTTCGGCATACATGTTATGTTTGCACACTGATCTAATGAAAGATACTGTACATAGCTTTCTAACGTCCCACATGTTTGAGATTTGTATCCTGTTCCTACCTACTTCTCTGTGTCTAGTATTGTTTTTATTCCACATTTATTTCCCTCCAGGGGAGCAATCAAGTGGTACATTCTCAAGTACAATTTTGACATACTTGTTCTTTATTTGAATACTTCTATTCTGCTACAATTCATAGGCAAATAGTGTACTTTTTACTTAACTTAATTTCCAGCTTTAATTAATCCAAAAATATATTGTGATGTTGCACAATTAAAGTGATATTTTTACATATAGAAACATGCAGAATATATAATTTATCTCAAAGATATTTAACTATAAATATCATATTTTTGCAGTTAAATCACCGTATCTGTATTTAAAGACAGGCCTACAGTTTATCTTAATAATATGGTGTTTGTTTTAGCCGGCAGGCTCCTCAGTAGATATGTCACGAAGCACAGAGGAGGACTCTTTGGTGGACGGACCTCTGATCTCTGCTGACGCCCTCCACTCTGCCATCAGGAGAAACTTTCAGAGCGTACCAACACCCTGTCATGCCGGCCTGTTGTCTCTGCTTCATGTATGCCATGCACACATTTACACACACACACATGGATTGTGTTTACTCACACTGTAGTAATGAGATTATTCCCGAATATCATATAATAATATATTTTGGCTACACATTTTCTTATAGGGGTTTTTTAGGAGCTGAGGTGGAATTTCCAAATGTATGCAATGTGCATTAAGACAAAAAATAATTTAAAAAGAAACACACAAGATCACACACAAACATGTCCCTAGTAATGCCTAAACATTACTAAACTTTATTGTCGTAAAGGCACTTTTCAGGTAAATCTAATTGCAGCACACGTTAAGTCATTAATGCAATCTGGCCTCTTAACCTGGTTATATGCAGTGACTCTTTCTATGTGTAATAATAGTCATAGTATGTGCTGGTCTGTGCTAACGTCTCCTGCTCCGTACATCTGTCTCACTCGCAGTGCTCTCTTCTTTGTTTCAGGTTGTGTACGTGGTGTTGTCAATGTGTGTGGCAGTGTTCTGTGTGTTGGAGTTAGGCCAAAAGGATGTGTGTACGCACATTTTGGGTCCCGTGCGAGGCGACAGTGTCATTGTGTTTGGGAAGGTGTGCCTGTGGGTGCTGGTGCTGTTGTTCACTGGGTGTGTGCAGCACCACCACAACCAGGCCAGGAGCAGAGGATACCTGCGATTCTACAGACAGACGCAGGGACTGAAGCACCTGCCGCTCACTGTACACTCTGCAGGTACAGCTGCACGCATGTTGTCAGGGAACAATGGGTCTCATTCACCAATATCGTCCAATTACATTTGTTCTTATATTTGTTCTTGAGAAAGGTACAAAGAAAAGTCTACGTCAGATTAATGACGTCTTCTTAAACCGCAGGAGTGTTTCTACCTGTGTTCTTAAGGTAATGAATCCCATTGTCATTGTAAATTGAAAGTTCCAGTTGATCCTAACTAAATTGAAAAGAAAAGTTGAGAGAATTAAGTCAAGAATGCCCAAACAAAAGTCTTAAGCAGGGTGGAGCACCAGACTCCTAACATACAGAAAACCCTTAAATAGTTCTGAAGAGGAAGAACTTCTGCAGGAAGTGAACAAAACAAGCTTTCATTTAGTATCATCAGAAGTATATAAAATAACACAAAGAAAGATGCTATTACTTGTTCAGCGCTAAAGTGTTGGTGTAGTGTTTATTTATTTGAAAAGACCATAATGCTTTGTAAAATAACGTTTTAAAAAATATTATAAATGATCAAAACTATATTTGTAAAATCCTACATTATACAACTATAGAATTAAAAAGAAATATTTTTATAATATGTCAGGAAAACAATAGTGAATGTCAGAATCTGGCCCGATCCATTTACTGCACATGTAGCGGTCACATTTCTCCACAAGGTGGCATTAACTGCTAAAGGCAGAATGTGTGTTTGTATTTCTGTATGTTTGTGCAGGAAATGTTCTGCTGCTGGTTGTTCTGGCTGTACGATTATCTCCGACTGTGCAAACCTACATGCTGCTCGGCGTCCTGGGGCTGGAGCTGTTGGTGGCATTGCCTTGCCTGCTCTATTACACAGGTAAACTGATCTGAGATCATTTAATATTGAGAAAAATAGTTTCACTCTGGGGTTACAGATTGACTCCTTTGTAAGACAACATATATATATATATATATATATATATATATATATATATATATATATATGTGTATATATATGTATATATATGTATATATGTATATATGTATATGCATATATGCATATATGTATATGTATATATATATATATATATATATATATATATATATATATATATATATATATATATACATATATGTATCTGTATATATATATATACATATATATATATGTATATGTGTATATATATATATATATATATATATATATATATATATATACATATATGTATATGTATATATGTGTATATATATATATATATATATATCTATATATATATGTGTATATATCTATATATATATATATATATATGTACACACACTAAGTTGACTAAGGTTTGATTGCATACAATATATCACACTTTCTTTCTTTCTTTTTAACTGCATTTATTGTCTAATTGTAATATTGTACAGTACATACAAACCTCTACGCACATATACACGCACAGATATGTACAGACAAAATATAATAACATTAAATATGGGGGGGAAATAATGTGTGTATCCAACCCGTCAATCAGATCCGCTCCAAAACGTAATGAGTTCTTCCTTGGTCCATGCTCCACCCTGCCGCCAGGTATTATGAAAATCAGGCCAGTAGTTTTTCCGTAATCCTGCTGACAAACAGACAAACTCAACCAAAAAATAACCTCCGTGGAGATAATAAAGAGGGCTCACAAGGCAGCTAATCTAGAGACTAATGTAAAGTCTGTGTAACTTATTTCGTGTCTGACACAGATGGAGGAGGTATGAAAACAGGCTGAGATACAACCAACCCAGATCTCTTTGGGAATGTAGTTTCTTCTATCACATCACAGACTTTCTGAAATAGCATTGTGGATGTTTATTTCCTCCAAAGCTGTTCACATGTAACAGTTAAAAATGTAGCATCATTTGTGGATGGTTGGTGGTGGTAATATTAGTAGTGGAGAGACACACCCTGTAGATTACATTACACACACACACACACACACACACACACACACACACACACACACACACACACACACACACACACACACACACACACACACACACACACTACCCCCCACTCTATCTGAATACATTCGCATCACAATACCTGCCCTGCCCTTTTCAGACTCGACAGCATGACAATCAACCATTCAGCCCCGTCTCTCTCTCTGTCTCTCAATTCTATTTCATTCAAAGGGGCCTTTTTTTGGCATGAAAGTTTCAAGAAACAATGTTGCCAAAGCATCAAAATACAAAAGTACACAGTAATATTTATATGGAATATCTGTCTTTCCCGCTCTGCTGATCGACAAGCACCATGCAAACCTTGTTGGATGATACCCTTAACCTCTCTCTTTAACTATTGTCTTTTTATATGTGCCTTTGAGGTCAGGAACAAATTGGTTAACTTTAAATGAACTCCATCTGACTCCACTGTGTTGGTCACTTGATGATAGCCTTAAGCTGCAAAAACTCACCAGGGGAAGCCAATCACTTTGCAACACAACAGAACAAACTGCCCATACTGTTACACTTTACTTAATGTGCTGTGAACAAGTCACAGCCTTAAAGAGAATCGAGAACCCAAGAGCAGATTGGGAAAGCAGACATGATGAATGCTATTAAGTTTTTTTGCATCTGTTAATTTCTTAAAGGCCTTTGTGCAGTCTAAAGTTCAGATACAATGACTGCCAACGATTTAATGTGTTCTGAGCATAGACCGCCAAATAAAAAACATAGAAACACTGGAAAGTATCATGACATACTTCATATTACACTGCTAACTGGTGGAAATATTTATAATTAGCCTCAACACGCTCTCTGCACGTGCTTAGAATACAACAGGTGACGTGTCACATGCTGCCGTTGGGATCGGCCTCATTAGAAGTCTCTGTTGTCTCAGGGCTGTTTTCACAAAACAAGCCTGATTTTTCTCCGCCCGAATTCTGCGTTGGGCCTCTAATACCTTAATAATGAGTTAGTCGCTATATAAATTCAATTTATTATTAATATTATTATTAAATGTCACCTCTTCACACATTGTAACACACTTCACACTCTCTAGATTCCTCCAAATTTAAATGTAAAGTGCTTACGGCAACATTATTATCAGAATAAGGTATCAAAAGAATCTGTGGTTCATGAAACCAAAAATTTCTGAAAATTGGCACTGAAAATAAAACAAAACATTTAAAATGATACCCAGAATATGTATTCCCAAATCCGCTTCTGTGTGTATTTTAAATTTAGACTAATATGTTATTTGTAATCTACATATCTTTTATCAGATATAGACAATAAACATTTAGATATTCCCCAGAATGTTGGGTGACGTCCCATACACTGGCCTTACTCTCAGTTAAGAAAAACTACTAATAAAGATGCTGTGTCAGAGGATATTGATATTGAAGAATCTGTAATGAAAGGAAATCCATATTAAAGGTGTGTTTGGTAGCTGAGGGGCACAGATTGAGGCTTGAGATACCAGAGAGGCAAGGAGAGAAGATAAGAGACAGTAGGATTTAGCCTAGCCAAAGGGTAGCTCCACCCAAACACAGACACACACACACACACTCACACACACATTGTCCCTGTGTTTACAGTGAGGGGGGATCCAGTGTGTGACGGGGGTATCTGTGTTCGCTCGCCACATTCCTGCACAGATCAGTGCAGCCAGGCACGACGCAAACCGAGCGACGACTCGCAGCGCAAACCTTTTTTAAAGCACGCACACACATTCTCCGACTGATGCAGAGTCAAGGTGACATCAGAGAGTTCGTGAGGAGGAGAAAAAAACACTTTTAGAGGAGACGCAGAAGGAGAGATGTAATGCCTGAAGCTATGAAGTCCAGACAGGAAGGCCTCGTTCAACTTCTCTTTGAAGTGCATGCTCATTGTGTGTGTGTGTGTGTGTCTTTGAGGTTTGCTGTATGTTTCTGCCTCTCTCATTTGAACATGAATACAGTCTCCTCTATAGACCTCCATGCACATCAAAGCCATGCCTTGGCCTTCAAAGGCTCAACTTCGAATACATCTCTCTCCTCTGCATCATCAGAACTTAGTGTAAGCACTGCAGGGCACGGAGTTAACACACACACACATACACACACACACACACACACACACACACACACACACTCACACACTGACAGAATACCCAGATCACACACAAACCCCCATGACTGACATGTTTTTGATCATATATACCTGGTAGTTGTCGTTCACATGTTCCATTACTGAAGGTCTATACAAAAGGTGGACAAAGTAAATATCAGTATAATTATAAAAGCATTATGTTATGTTAATGATATTCACTGAACTCTTGTTCATCTCAACAAAACCTATAATTTAAGTTGAAAGTTTGGAAATTGCTTCATTTGAACTGTTTAACCGTTGTGAGTTTGGTGAATCAGAAATCAGTCTCACAAAAATCACTTTTACGCAGCGATTCAGCAAAAGTGCCGCAAAAAAAGATCCACATTTTTACACTAAAACCAAGTAACGGCAGCATAATGCTGACCTACCCTGTGTTCCAGTACCCATACTACCGTACTATTTAGTAAGCCAGAGTGTCCCAATACATAGTATGTTAAATGCAGTTTGCCAAAAATACCAGGATGTACCACTGCATCAGTTTGCATTTTGTTTTTCTGGCTACTCAAACCCACAATTTCTTGCGCAGCAGATACATGAAAAAGAGGGTCAAAGTTCAAGGCGCCATGATAGGATGAAGTAGTATGTCCCAATTGCATACCGCATGCAGGGCAGCTGCAGTATGTACTAAAAGTAAAAAGTAAAAGTATGTGATTTAGAACACGGTGTGTGGTCCTGATGGCGTCATCGGCCAGTGACCTTCAACAGTCACTGGATCGAGTGACTGTCGAGTGTGAAGCGGTTGGGATGAGGATCAGCACCTCAAAATCTGAGGCCATGGCTCTCAGCAGGAAACCGGTGGATTGCCTACTCCGGGTAGAGAATGAGCCGTTACCCCAAGTGAAGGAGTTCAAGTACCTCGGGGTCTTGTTCGCGAGCGAGGGGACGATGGAGCGAGAGATTGGCCGGAGCAGCGGGGGCGGTACTACAGTCACTTTACTGCACCGTTGTGACGAAAAGAGAGCTGAGCCAGAAGACAAAGCTCTCGATCTACCTCGGTGGAGAGATTATATCTCCTCACTGGCCTGGCAACGCCTCGGGATCCCCCAGTCGGAGCTGGAGGATGTGGCCCGGAGAAGGGAAGATTGGGGTTCCTTACTGGAGCTGCTGCCCCCGCGACCCGACCCTGGATAAGTGGTAGACGATGGATGTGGGATTTAATATAGCACGACGGCATCACGCGAGCAAATGAGGCGCGACGTTTAACACAACAGCGTCGGTGCCTAGTGTGTGCGTGCATGTAGTCCCGCTGTGCTGGCCGTCCCTTTTACACTATCGGCTCAGATCTGTGACTACGTCAGCTGTTGGCTCAGTGGCGGAGCAACTCTGTTGCACCATTCCGTCTCCATGCCTGTTTTTGCTGTGAAGTCTGGTGGCTTTGAAGAGAGCATGGCTGGATATAAGGGCTTCAGTTGCCCGTGGGAAAAGGCTGTCTGACGGCAAGGTGAAGAGCATACCGTTGAACTGATACTGTTTTTTTTAAGTGGGCCTAAAATAAGTTTTGTTGCAGCATTCCTTTGCTCATGTGCCCGTACTCCTCTCTCTTTCTTCTGCCAACCGCCATCTACTGTAGGTGACCTCATACAACCCCAAAAACAATCCAAATGATCCTTAAACAGTGTCCCAGGTCATTTTCTGCAGTTTAAAAATGATATTTAGGTGCTTAGGTTCAACATTACAGTACATTTACAAGCTGATCATTGCTGACTTCTCCTCAGATTTCTCCTGTGCGTGACACAAATTCATGAGCAGGATTTCCTTTCCAGCTGACTGTAGTATTGCATTCATCTTTGAACTACTTCAATGTCTCGTGTTGCAACTGAAATGTGTTCACACCGCTCTTGTCCTTCGTCTTGTGTCACTTTAGTCAGGATCCGTGGTTGATGGGATCTATTTCCTCTCAGTTCTTTGATTTTGATTCGAGCAGTGCAGAGTTGTGAGCACTAGATGTGATACCATTAGCTGTTAGCACCTCTGCAGCTCCACTGTTATCACCTGGAAATGTGCACTTCTTAATGGGTGATTGATGTGAGTGGAGTCTGAGCACTGTCTGTGTGAGTGTGTGAGAGTCTAACGGGGATGTGTGAAATGTGTCACTCCCTTTACACTGCTCCCTCCGTCCATCCATCTCTATCTGCTTTAGCCACCTGAGGGTCTGACCTCATCTTAATAACCCTCTTCTGTTTGTGCACTAATTCAACTTATTTACAGCTTTGCTAATAATACAAATACAACCAACACTCTTGTTGTTTTGTTATCCTGAAAGATTATATCACCTATATCATAAGGTTACAGGTTTAAGTCCACTTTTAAACTGTGTTTCTGTGATATCAACCAGTACCACAAAGAAACATGGTTGACACAGCTTCATTTATTTGTTTATTGGTAAAAAGAAATTGGCTTGTTTTTTATTATGTTCATAAGACAAAATTTCCACGGGGTGAAATGCATGCAAATCAATAGATGAACATCTCACTCTGTCTCTCTCTCTGTCTCTGTCTCTGTCTCTGTCTCTGTCTCTGTCTCTGTCTCTGTCTTTGTCTCTCTCTGTCTCTGTCTCTCTCTCTGTCTCTGTCTCTGTCTCTGTCTCTCTCTGTCTCTGTCTCTGTCTCTGTCTCTGTCTCTGTCTCTCTCTGTCTCTGTCTCTCTCTCACACATACCTGCTTACTATTGCTGTATTTACACACACACACACACACACACACACAGACACACACTCACAGATTTAGGGCCTCATTATGCAGGAATGTGCAGTATTTCTTTAGATTGTGTGTGAGTGTGGATGCTGAGATGCTGCACTGTAGCAAAGTAAAGATAGCGCTCTTTAGAACCTCCCTGATAATTTCCTTTTGGCTAATGACACTCGAGCCTTATCAATACTCAGCCAGCTCCTCCCGCTGCCCTTCCTCACACACTCGCCCTGCAACCTCACACACACCACGGCCTTATCTTGATTCAATATTTCTGGCTCTGGCTCCTCTTCCAGCTACTGGATTCTTCACACCCACACCTTGCTGCTAACCCCTTCTGTTGGTTTAGGGTGGGAGAATTAGAGGTTTGAGTGCAGGATATGGCAGCCCATAAGGACTAAGTGCAGGATATAACAGCCTGTGTGTGTGTGTGTTTAGGAGAGAGAGAGAGGGATGGAAAACAATAAAAAAAAAACAATAAACAAAAGTGTGCAGTTTCTCACCTGAATGATTAATGTTTGTAGCACAGCTCTCACTGCCCCATAATGTCTGTTTGTCTTTAAATGCAGCTGACAAGATACAAAAGTGAAACTGGTTTTATGGTGGCATTAGAAGAGTAACTGAAGATCTTTTTGTTTGTGGTTTTAGTCCAGGTGATGCGGTTCAACAGGGAGAAAGCTGCTCCAGACGTGAGCCAAGAAGAACATTCACACAACTACAGTATCACGAGCCTGCCGACGGAGACCGGCTTCAGGTACAAACACACATTATGTGTCGCTATGATAATAAAACAAGTTCAATAAATTAGGAAATACTTTTAATGGGTCATAAGTGATGATTGAGAGGGATCACTTTAGTACGAGTCGATGCATTGTTTTTTAGAGAAATTACTGTGCCTTTAGATTGTTGGTAACGTAGAAACGTAAAGGCTTATGTGCTGTTATATGTGTCACAGAGAGGGCTCCAGTCTGGAGGAGGTGGTGGAGAAGCAGGCCGACCTGATTGAGTACCTGAAACAGCACAACACCTTACTGAGCAAGAGGCTGCTCAACCTCACGGCTCAGCACTGACCACAGTCCGGCCTCCTCCTCCTCCTCCTCCTCCCTGTGAACCCGATCATTTTAACACTCGGCTCCTTGAACACAAAGGAGAGGGGGATCTGTGGGTTTAAAAGAGATGACGAGAAGCAAGAAGAAAACACTGGATAAAAGACTAAAAGTAAGGAAATCCCTGTGCACACAAGCACCTGTGCGCACAGACTGAAGACGGGAGGGCTTCTCCACGAAGCACCTGAGATGGACAGATAACGCAGGAGGAGGCGAGCTGTATATGGAGGACAGTTAAAGAGGCGAAGTGGGAGGAGGAGGAGGAGGAGGAGGAGGAGGAGGAGGAGGAGGAGGAGGAGGAGGAGGAGGAGAGGAGTCATGGCTCACAGATCAGAGGTGAGGGGTTTTTATCGCTGTGTTCCGACCCCCGGTGACCCATGTGTGCTGCCGCTTGTGTTACTGTGAGAGAAACGGAAGAGGCGAGATTGTTTTAGAGATCATCTGCACTAAGGAGGAGCTGAAAGAGTAGAAGATACAGGAGGGACGGAGGGGTTATCACTAACCAGGGGCAAAGTAGAAAAGAAAAGAGATATTGTAACGCTGTAAATGTCCGTGAGTGCTATTTTATCTGTCTGGATGTGTAAATGCTTTATTTGGTTGCAGTTTTTTTTTCTATTTGTTCAATCATTGAGTTTGTGTATTTGTGATCACGTATCAATAAATATGTAATATACACGTTCTTTTTTTAATTTCATTTATATTCAAACCTTTTCAGGAGTGACAGTTGACACAAAACACAAGCAAGCGCCTGCAGGTTTGTGTTTATGTTGGTATAATGTACTTTAAGAGCACAAACAATAGAGACACTGCTGTGTCAACATTAGCCGGTGGGAATGTGTTTTCCTGCTTCACCTTTTCTGTGTTTAAATTTCAACAGTCACGGGAATCTACCATAACGAAATATCGAGGTCGTCATTGGTGTGTGCTCCCCATTGTGATTTCTTAATGCTCTGGCGTCCGTAACCCCACAGGGGAGCGCTGCATTTATGACTCTTTTCACATGCGAGTTATCTGGAGTACTGCAGGTATCAGGAGCCATGTTTGAGTTTAGGCTTTTAGGTTACACATTAAAAGATCTCTTTTATACTTTGTCCTAAAAGCAATCCAAATGGAGTTTAGCTTAAAACTTGTATTTCACAATGACCAACGATCTTCAAAGTTGCCACGATTTGTTACTTTGACATATTCCAACTAACTGAATATTTTCATTATTGATTAATCTGATATAGATTAATCGTTGAAAATGTCCTACCAGTGCCTCAAAGTCCAAGATGATGTCTTTAAATATCTTGTTTTTAAAGCACAAAACCAAAAGATATTCAGTTTAATATGATATCAAACAGAGAAAAGGAGGAAATCTCCATATTTGAGGCTAAAAACAGCAGTTTCTGCCATTTTTGCAATAGAAATGACTTAATGAGTTATATAATAGTTGACGATCAACTAATTGTTGCAGCTTTTTTTTTAACACGCACAAACTCATGAAGTAAAAACAAAATACTACATTGATACATTTTTTATTAAAAAGTTTAAAACGTAATTCAATAAACATTTGAAGTGCACACATGCATTATAAACACTGTTCATCGTAGCTGCAGTCACTAAGATGTTTCCAGCTCTTTGGTCCATAGCTTTTAAGGCGAGTGTCGATTATATTTGATGTTGTTGTAGCTTCTTTTCCCGTGTAGTTCAGTACAAAAGTGTTTGCTTTTGAGGACAAAGAGGGAAGGTGCTTGCAACTGGGATATGTGTCCACCAGGATGCCAAAACATTGCATGGCTTCTATTTAGTTGAGAATGAAGACAATTTCTTGTAGTTCTGTTTTAGCTTCATATATACATGACAGTCTTTGGGTGGCATTTTCATGGTGTCTCCTCCACTCTACAATCTCGGTAATGGGACCCTTCCATGGTGTTTGGGGCCACACACTGCAGTTGCTTCATATTTATATTTCTCTCCTTAGGTCATCCTCATTCTTGTGTTTCAACCTGTAATGGAAAAACAGAATTTAGTGTCCTGCTGAAAGGAGTTCAGAGTAAGAAAAAAAAACAAAACAAGTACAGGAGTCCAAAAGTTAAAGCTGGAACTCCCTCTTTCTCGACAATCACTCCTAATGGCACTTACTCCTTCCCCTTCATCGTTAGTGAGATTTATGTCTGAGCCTTTCTCCCCCATGCACTCCTGTTCTGCATGACTACACACCTCTGCCACTAATCACACACACCTTCTTAACCGCCACCTACCGGCTCTGTAAACTTGTTTTGTTCCATGTATCACACAGCTCGGCTCATAACCTTTTTTTACACAGAAACACATGAATGGGTGCACATGTCTTACCTTAGGGGAAGGGTACTCTGGAGTGGAGAGGCATGCAGCGTCTGTGTGGGCAGTAGCGGTGTCTGTGGTATCTTCTCCTTGGCTTCATAAAATCTGAAAGTAAGAGGACTCATTTTAATATGCGGAATAAAGCAACTGGATAAGCTGATTGTTTGTAACAGACATTCATTCATAGCATACAATCGAAGTGTCTGGGCCCCCCTTGCCTTCACCTGCAAAATGTCCCTTTAAGAGACATCTATCGACTAAGAAGAGATGTAAAATGAACACACGGATACTTAAAACTACAAAGTGACTCAAGACGACCAAAAAAGACACAAAAAAAGAGAAAAAAAACACCACAAAATCTTATTCCTGTGCAGGAGAGGTAGTGCAAGTCTGCCCAGGGGCCCATTGTCTCATAATCCACCCATGCATAGGACTACAAGATACTTTTTTAATGCTAGTTAGACTGCTGGCATGAATAATCTGCTTATCAAATGTCATTTTGGGTGTAAAAGTCCTTATGAAGCAAGATTTATGTCTGCAGGTGGACCCCTGCATATCCTGCCCAAGTAATCCCTTTATTAAGGAGAGTCTGAGCTTTTTAGCACCAAAAACGATCATTTAAAAAAAAAAAACAACACCTCCTACAGTCACCATTTTCTAAGTAAGTATATCTTTGAAACTAACAACGCCTAATTTATCCTCAGTTGACCACATATAAGCCTGCTTTCATGGGTTTTTACCGTTTGGACCAATTTACCAACAGCAGGGCGACCCCCTTCTAATAAACTGGGACACACAGACCTAACACATGATTATTTTTAAACTTCCCTCTAATAAATCCACTTTGACTCCTGCGGTTCACAGACTGCCAGCCAAGCCCAGGAAGAGATAAACTTCCAGATGACTTTATGACTCCCTCTCTTCCTCCCCCCTCTGAAAGAAACTGCTCCCCACGCCTGAAGGTAGGCTTCTTTACACTTGGCACCGCTACTCCATGTCATGTTAATAGAGCTCGGGTATTTGCATGGCGTTTTAACACCATGATTAACAAAAGCGCGCCGGAGTGCCTTCCAGCCGGGGACAAAGGGACGCACTGGGGTTGCTGGCTGTGCGATCCCCGGCAGCGCTCAGCTCCTGTCCCTCCCTCCCTCTTCCTCCCTCCTCATCCTCTCCATCATCACATGAACCTAATCACGACCTCAAGCCCAAAAGCCTCTCTGTTTAACAACCGCTGTGTGTCTCCGTCGCAGATAACCGCTTGGATTTGCGTAAAAAGCGCACCTGTTGCACCAGACAGAAGCAGCACGATGTTTTTTTGTTTGTTTGTTTTTTTCAGTTATAAAAAGAAAAACATTGCTCGTTTGTAGCAAGGGTTATGAAAAAAAGGATATTTAAATTGGACTATATCATTTAAAACCCAACCACACGTTAGTTATGCGAGTGTTACATTCATTGCATGTTTAGATATTTGTAAATAACAGTAAAAACTCTTTGCTTAAACGCGGTATTCACCCCAGATAAATTGAAATTAAAGCTAAATTAGTAATTTTATCATGATACATATTTGTTGTGGTTTTGGTAGCAAGCATCTCTAATTTAGCCTCTTTTTTTTAGATATTTATTCGATTGCCTTAGTGTCCGTGAGTAACTATTTGATTTAATTTACATGCAACGGCAGGGAAATTGGCTTTGCAGCTCGTTTGCAGTTCTTGTACTGGGCGGCTCACGGTGACGGGTTTTCCCAGTCGAGTTTTCGTAATTACGGACTGTACACCAACTCGTGAACGCGCCATAAATGAAGTGATTCCTACATTAGCTAGCTACATCCCACCACGACGATTAATTCACGGGGCATTATTTGTATCTCGGAGTGTGTTATCGTAGCCGAAAACCCCCCGAATAGGTATCATAATAAGATATGAGAAGTTTCACTTAGTTTAATTTGTAATATGTTTAAGCTTGGTACAGCTAAAGTGAAGCTAATTCATGAAACTGCTAGCAAGAAGCAAAAGTACTGTTGCCATAGTGACCTGTTTAGAACGCTGTTTAAACCGTTGACCGGGACGTTAAATTAACGGTCTAACTTGCATTACACTAATATATGAGCAATATTAACAGGACAAACACCAGACACCAGTCTAAAATATATTTGTAAAAACGGGCCCCTGGCCCCGGTTTTGACGGACACCTGCCGGAGCAGTCGGAATATCTGGACCGGGTAAAGTTTGAGGATGCTGACCTGGTCTGGTGGAGGAGACTGATGCTGATGCTACAACTGCAACGAGCAGCAGGAGCAGGTAGAGCAGGTTGAAGATCCTCATGGCTCCTGAAGAGGTTAGAAGAGGATACTTTTCCAAAAGTCTGGAGAGTCCTTCTGGGCTGATGATGCTCAGTGTGGTTCTTCTCTTTCTCCTTCTCTGTTTTAGTCCAGGTGTAAAAGGCCCAGCACGGGAGGATCCAGTTCCCAGAAGTACCTCTTCTCTCAGGATAGTAAGTATGTCCCTCTGGAATGTGTGTGTCCCAAGTGTGTGTGTGTGTGTGTGTCCAGTGAGAGTTTGATTGTCTCTAAAGTCTGAGAGCAAAGTGACAAAGGTGCCTTTTCCCCCCACCTCCTTTATACAGCCTTTTTAGAGGGGAGGGAGTATTGGGAAGGGGGTGTAGCTCCCACAGCCGCCCCCCACCTCAACCCCTGACACACACACTCACACTCACACACACACACACACACACACACACACACACACACACACTTCAGCATTGCACATATTGACCCCACATGTAGAGGGTAATTCAAATGACAGGAAGCCCCCTCCTTACCCTCCAACTGCCCCTTGAACACACTCTCCTTCATGCAAGTTGCATGTGCAACTAGGCAATGTTGATTTATCACTTATAACATCAGAGCAAAGATTTAAGAAAGCCATAGTTGAAAGTCAGTAGTGGAATATAACTAAATACAATTACTAATGTACTTTATTTAAGTACAAATGCAAGGTGCAACTTTATACTTCTACTTCACTACATCTCACAGGCAAATATTAAACTTGTTACTGCACTACATTTGTCTGCCAGCTTTAGTTCCTTTGCTGATTACATTTGGCATCCTCTTCCTGTCCAGTGAAAACCATGTATCTCCAGATGCTTAGATTTTAAATATGTGTGATTAACTGTAGGATGAATTGTCCCTTTATAGGTTAAGACCATTCTCCTACTCCTCAAGCTTCATAAACTATTTAAAAACCCTCTTGGATCAGCTGGAAATTGTATCGTCACAAAGCTGAAAACAGGGCTGTTTTTCTGAACTCAAGGAAAGTTGACATTTTAGACAAACATGGTTCTCACAGGACAGCGACACTACAAACATATGATGATCTTATAGAAAATGATGCATTGCTGTAGATTAAACTACCCAACAGTATATAAAGGAGTTAAAATGAGCACAACCTTAAACATCTACAGCAGTAAAATGCTACATACACGTTTGCAGCAGTAATATTAATCCAGAAACATCATATATAATAGTAAAACTGACAGGGAACATTTTATTGCACAATGAGTTATTTTACTTAAGTGAGGTTTTGAATGCAAGACCTTTACTTGTAGTGAAGTATTTTCACAGTGTGGTATTAGTACTTTTATTTTAGTAAAGGATCTGAATACTTCTTCCACCACTGTTGAAAGTAGCAGGTTCTTCAAGACGAGAAAGCGATAGAGTCCCCTACCCCCGCACTGAGGAGTACAAACACATCTGGGGCTTTCGGGTGGTGGTTGTGGTGGTGGTGGTGGTGGGGGGTGTTTGCGCCAAGCTTTTCGGGGCCGGGGTCGTGATTGAATGAAATGCAGTGATGCACTGGCCTAACGATGCTCAAAGAAGTCTGACTGTCTGTCTGGGAGGCCGTCTGTGTCTCTGTGTTTCTGCATGAGTGTCTCTATGTGGTGAAGGTATGTTTGTAGATGTCCTCTGTAAAAACTCAACCTCTCTGTCTTTCCAAAATACTTGCTGACTTAAAAAATTGAGTTCAGTTAGGTAATTTCTCTTTGTTAGCTTCTTCTCATTAGCATTGTGTAACAAATCTGAGTATCGAAAACTGTCAAGTACTGAAAGGGCAAAATTGGTGTCTGTCTGCACTAGTATCAAAATATTCAAACAATACCCAGCCCTGATCTACTTTTCATGCAGCTTGTCAGTTGGTGGTATACCATGGGGTTTTCTTGCCGCAGGTAAACCAGGTCACTTGGCATTGGCTCTTTTTTTTTGCAAAGTGTGGGGACTCATTAGCGTGTCTGCTTACGGCCGTCTCTGTGGACTGAAACTTTCCATTCAGCACACAGCTAATGAATTAACACATTAAGATGAAATGTCAGCCATTACATGTGAATGAGGATTAGAGAAGCAGCAGGACGCTAATGGACTGGGGGCTCAAAATAGTCAGAGACTTTGAACAAGCATCTGGACCATCAGCTCTCTTTAGCTCTCAAAAATAGACAAAAGAGGCCAAAAAGAGTGTCTCCGTTTGTGTGTTGTTTTTGTTGTGGTGTGTGTATTTGTTGGTGTCATTATGTCTTTGGAAATGTTGCCTTTTATTGTTTTATGGTGTTTGCAAAAATGTTGCTTGAAATGACAGATTCCTCATGGATTTGGCTAACGCACAAACACACACACTAGTGTACACACACATTCATCCTGCTGCAAACACTCAGACGAGGTATGTAGTACGTTTCTGTGGCGAGCTGCGCTTTGCAAATCAACTGCCATTGTCTTTTTAAAAAGTTCTATTTTCCCTATTTGAATATGCAAATTTTGTCTCAATTGTCATTCAGAGCCACCTGGTATCCACTGCATCCAACTGCTGCCAAATCTCAGTTTCTCTCAGTTTCTTTCAACTCTGCAAAACAGAAACAAGTAAATCATACCAAATTCTCCCCACCAGGTTTTCTGTGTGACTGGGTAGAGCGTGTTGTAATATTTGCTCTTCCTGGGGATTATACGTCTTTACAGGGATTACCCAGCCTGCTCAAACACTCCCCTACGTGAGAGACACACACACACACACACACACACACACACACACACACACACACACACACACACACACACACACACAGAGGGTAACCTCCTATTAAAATGCTTCAGTACCTGATGGTCCTTGCTCCACTTAATTAGCACTGGGTACTGAACCTCAGTACTGATCAAAATGTTTCCACCAGATTTGCTTTCCCTGTAACAGGATTAAAACAATGTCCTTAACAATTTTCCAGAGTCCAAGGTGACGTCTTTAGATGTCTTGTTTTGTCCCATCAACAGACATTCAGTTCATAATGATGCAAAACTAAGAAAAGCAGCAGATCCTCACATTAAAGAATCTGAAACAGAAAGTGTTTGGTATTTATGCTTCATAAATGACCTAAATGGTTAATCCCTTATTTATATATAGATAGACTAATCTATTAATTGGCTAATAGTGAACTCACTTCTTTGGTGCCAGCTGATATCTCAGTCCATAGCGCTGGGTATCAGAAATTGAAGTACTAAAAATTGGCCTTGAACATCTGCTCAGATTAGTACTAAAATTGTTATTCTTTAGATTAGACAGATCTCAAGTTAAATCAATATTTTGACAATTTTAGATAATATTAAACATTTGAGAACTTTCAATTTTTTGTTAACCATATTTATATTTCTTAAAATAAGGTTGATGCTAGAGCATTACATCGATACGTCAGTCCCCAGCAAACACATTTTTTCATAATCAATTAACCATTTAAATAATTTCTTGAACAAAAATGTCTAAAACTCACGGCATTCAGTTTTAAAAAATGTGAACATTTGCTGCTTTTCTCTGTTTTATATCATTGTAAATTTAATAGATTTGAGTTTTTAACCGTTGTGCATTTTTAACTATTTTCTGACATGTTATAAACTGATTTATAGAATTATTAATGGAGACAATAACCTGCAATATTTGCAATCCTTATCACGTAAGGTGTCAGCATTGCTATAACAAACTTTTACATTACACCCAGCGGGAGTATTGATCCGACCGCTCACAGGGAACATCCTCTCCCTCAACATCTTTTCACTTTAATGTGTAGTTGAGCCCAGCAGGCACTGTGCACACCATTACTGGAGAATGTAAATCAGTAATCCCAATATTAAACGTCAAAGCAGTAACCTGCTTCTTGTATGTACTTTGACGATCACACAGTTGAATGTCAGGCTACAGGTGGAATAATGTGCACTATCCCATTTCCTTTTTCCCAGTTTGGTCATTGGACAAGTGTTGCAACTGCTGTTATTGCTTCCGTTACAGGAGTCATGATCTTCCTCGAAGCTGTGATCTTTACGACCACAGAGGAAGCTTCAGGCCTCTCCTTCCTTCCTCAATTTTCACTTTCTTCTTCCTCTCCCATCATCTCCTGACCAGGACACACAGATAAACAACTTCCTCTCTGATAAAACTTGGAGGAACAGTGCCTCATAAAATGACTCTGTTTCTTTTCCACTGAGCCGAACGTCATCGCATTAAACACAGGAATGATATGGATATTGCTATTCGATATTAAATGATGCGTACCATTGTAGAGGATTTGATCCATATCGCCAACATCATTTGCCGTGTGCCATATATGGAAGCATCTTCATTTCTTTATTTACGTTTTTCCTTTAATTGATCACTTGTTGTTTTAAAGGATAGCTTGTTATTCTTTCTTGAATGTTTGTTGACCACGTTGGACGTATTAGTAGTGATGTTACTTTTTATGATTGCAATGATATCATAACTACTTGAACACACTGAATAGATTTCGAGAGCTAAAAAAAACATATGCCAAGTTGTATTGACCGTAGATAGACAGTCCTTCACGTGGATACAGAGGAGACTGCAGGGGAAAGAATGAGCAGCAGAGCTGTTATGTGCCGCGATGTCTGAATTTTTTGGGGTGTATCCAGTGTGTCTCTGTGTGTACGAGTGTTGATTGTGATCTGATGAGTCAGTTCGTTGTGCATCGTTAGAGTGATAGTGGGTCTGTTGTCATGCCTTATAGGTCGTCAGTTTTAATGAGGGCCGCAGCCAGCCAGAGCTTAATTACTCTTAAAACCCTTTATCTCAGATTGCCCAATACAGACTCCAGTGGATGCATATACACATGAACAGCAGTGAACACCCAATACACACACTAATAGTATGGACCATCAGGAGCTCACAAATGAGCCGGGCGGCTTTTTCTTCTTCTTGTTCTTCTTGTTATCCTGCACTCAGTGAAGAAAAAGATTGGATCTCACGACGGTTGATTAACTTCGTCTTTATTCTGGAGCTCCTCCTCCCCTCCGCGTCGGCAACAAGACGGCTGACTGTGGAGGAGTGACGGAGGGCTCAGGGGTCAAGGGGCAAACTCAACAGGGAGCAGCCTCTAACCCCCCAGGATGTCAACCCAATAGGGCTTCAGGGGCCAAAAGTCACTCAGTTTGTTAAATGCTAACCCAGACACAGCGGCTTCTCTGGACACACAAACCCAGTGTCTCTGCGGCTGTTTGGTTTTTAAAGTGCTTTCTTGTTTTTTTTGCCCATACACATAAAAACATACACAAAGGACATAGAGGAAAGCATCACGTTTTAGCTTAAGTTGTTTCATTTAACTTTAGTCAGGGCCTTTTTCAGTGGAATTTAATGTTTAAAGTGTTACTTAATGGAAACTGTAGATGGGGCTAAAGAGCAAGCACTTCATTTATATGCTAGGTAGGACAGGACAGGAACATAGGTTTGATTTGAGAACGTTGTGGTGATGTCACAGGGTCATTCTGACCGAATCAAACAGCCAAGAAATTGTCATTATTCACTTAACATAATGCATTTTCCAAAAAAAAGCCATTAGTTTTAACAAAAACATACAGTGAGTGGATAGAGTATTGTGCATTTTATGACAGGTCCATCCTGTTGAGGACTGTAACACAATGCAACAATGGTTTTGTCTTATAGATGGCAAAGGACAGAGATAGGACCAGTACTGGGTACTGGGGGTCGGCCATTCCCAGCGAAGGAGGCAGGATTTGATTGCATCCTCAGAGGGAAGCCTTGCCTGAGCAGTAACACTCAGAGTTTTCCAAAACCACAGGCTCTGTGTTGTTTGTTAAGCTTTTGACCACAAAATAACATTTGAATGAGAGAACAACTCAGATCAGTGCAGACAGACCTTTGAGCTTAGCTTGTAATTACAACTGATCAGCGGTTGCATTTCTAATAGAGATGCATCAATTGCAATTTTCAGTTTGTAACTTTTAATTCATTTTAATTAAATTATATGTTTATTATAAAAAAAATGTACTATTAAATAAAGTACATTTTCTCTAAAACAGCACAAAGTTAAAGGACCTTGTTGTCTTCCAGGTGTTACAAATTGCGAGCTCTATGTCTTTTTTCCACTACAAGGTGTGTGTGTGCTTCAGCTGCCTCTGTGTTTACAGTGTGTGTTGTGACGTTACTGGCTCTTACAGAATTAAAATATCCTCTTCTAAAATGTATACATGTTAACATAAACCATCAAACATTGACCTTTTCCACTTTTGCATAAGACTGGCTCAGAGACTGCATCATTCAACATGTTTATTGTTACCTTATTATTTGAAAACGTGACGCTATGTGCCATAATGACATTCTTTAATGGGAAGTTTTCACTTTATTTTGAGTCATTTGTGAGAACTTCCCATCGAAAACCCTGCAGCAGCAGATCCAGACAGAGGTCTCTGACTTTTACGTTATGGTTTTTGTCCAGCTTGCTTGGTGATCACTCTGTGCTTTCTGTTTAATGGTCGTGACTTCTTTGCTTTATCGACACCGTTTTCTGAAAGAGAGCAGACACACTGTACATTATGCAGCATTAGAAAAGCTGATGTTTCTCTGTGTGTCTGACAGCAGAGGAGGAGTGTCTACCTGGACGGGCTGCTTCTGGTGCGAAGCAGACTGAAGCCCAGCTGAAGAACGAGAAGATGATGAAGGCCAGGATGATGAAGGTCAGCTCAAAGTCAGAGAACGGCAGTTCCATCTACACAACTAGCCAACCCAAAGCACGTCATTACATTATGTAACATCTTCACATTACGACACAGAACTGACAAATCATCTTCTGTGATCTTTGTGTTGTTATTTTTGCAAAATAGGCCGGCGAGAGATAAAGTAGGTCAACTTCTCACATTTTCAATATTTAAAAGTAGCAGTTTGCAGTGTGACATATGATCCTTTACATACTGTGCATGTTTAAATGTGTATATACAGTTATCATGAGTTCACCCATGCTCGAACATACTGTAAAAGGTTTTTAATGGTTATCTGTGCTTCAAAAATTGTCACAACTTCCATCTTTGATGAATCCGGCTTAGATCACTGACAGGTGTCTTGCTGTCATTTAAAAAGCTCCTTCCATATAGGAAACATGCATATGAGGTTTCCAACGTGCAGAAACGGACTTTTCTTCATCTTTAAATGTACATGATTAAGATTTCAGTTGATCACAGCCCCCTATTGAGGTATTGAGGCCAAAACCGGCCCGCCAGTGGTTCCAATCCGGCCCGCGGGAAGATTTTGCAAAGTGTAAAAATGTGTTGTTTTGATCATAAAGTAAAATACTGTTCCAGATACCTGTGACGAAATGTTTTGTGTTTTTGTAGGTACACTGTGATCTGTAAGTTGTAACACGCATGTGTAAATAATAAACTGAGGCATAATATTGTTGAAATTGCACCTTGTTTTCATAAGAAATTTCAGGCTGTTCATAATGTTTTAAAGATAGTTCATTAAATTTGAACATTTTCAGTATGTACTTGTACTTTTTTGCACTAAAACGAAGGGAAGAATTTGGAGTTGTCGTTGTTTACAGGTTATTATGCTCTGATGTTACTGGTCCGGCCCACTTGAGATCATATTGTGCTGCATGTGGCCCCTGAACTAAAATGAGTTTGACACCCCTGCTTTACTCACTTGAGATGCAGTAGCCTGTCACTTCCACCAGAGGGCCTTACAACCTTGTTGTAACAGCCTGTTTATAATGACTCATGCTTACTGTGCTCTCTCGGGCTGGGTTGTATCAACGTACTGCATTAAAACTCATAATTCTTCCTGTTCTAGATGCAGCTCTGTGGCATTTCATTGCAGAAACGGAAACTCGTGGTTACTTTCAGCCTGAAACATTTTAACAATCTATCCACTTCACGTGATTATAGCAGATGTATCAGATGCTGTGTTATAAGAATCACAATGTTAAGAAATGCACTGACTATAGTATCGTATAGTATCATAGTATCCGTGCACGGTGGAGTTGGAGGCATAAATAAAACAGTCAGTGTTGAAATCAAAGGAAAAAGTAAAGTGACAGAAGTTCTTGGAAACTTTCAGAGGAAGTTTACTTCGGTGAATTAATTTTTCATTTTCAGCCACGTCACGTGATCAAACCCGCATTTCTACTTTCTTAATGTTAACGATAAAGTTATCAGTGCATGATTCCCTTCATACACATTTCTTATGAACACATTTAACGACACAACTACAATAAAAGAAGGTCAGGAGCTTCATTAGAACTATAAAGAGGCGTTAATTAATACATTAGCAGGTATCATATGCGTCGCACCATGCAGTTATATATCACCACTGAAAGACCGACTCATTCATATTGGTCTGCAATTCATTCATTCATTTCACGCTGCTGTAGATCTGCTCGTTCACACAAGTTCCACTCTTTGATCCCTGACGTCTAACATCCTGCAGAATAATTTCAAGAGCGAACTTGAATCCTTCCAGCACACCTTTTGGTTCTGACCTAGATTTCCTACAGCGAGACTTACCAGTATGAAGGATCACAGCAGCTATTTCCAGATCTGAAGATCAAAATAAAAGCACTTGTGTGTGTGTCTTCATACACACCCTCAAAGACAAAAGAAAGCAGGCGTGAGTACTGTCTCTGAACAGGAGTTTGTTTATTTCTTTATTTTACAGTGTAACATCTAGGCCACTCCTTTGTCTGTGCCTCATCCCGGGAAAAAAGTAATACTGGATCCTCTAACAAAGTACACAAACGCACCGTTTGGACTTTGTTCTGGTAACTGATAACACACTCACTTACTCACTCACTCGCACACTCACTCACTCACAAGGCTTTGACTGATATGTCCTCGTAGGACAATCAGACGATCAGCTCCTCACTCACATAATTAAAATAGTCACTTCCTTGTTATGTAAAGGAAGAAGACAACTTCTCATCAACTTGATTAACACTTGTAACACAATATCTGGACTATAACAAAGCAACATTCAAACAAAAACTGTATTTTTCAAGGCTGAAAAATGAAAACAGAGTAAAAGACAATGCTAAAAAATATAATTTACTTATTAGACCTACATGTCGCTCAAACTAATTCTTATACTACATACTGTAATTAATGCAACCTTCATGAAAGTTATAAAGTTTGGTCTATTTTGGAGAGAAGTTGATTCAACTTTACGATCCTTTTGGAATCGGCAGTTTGTGGTGTTGTATTGTTCTATATGAGAGGTGTCTTCTCTCACTGATATAACTCGTCTGGACAAAATATCAGAAACACCAAATAATACAATTGTATGTCTCAATCAACACAAAGCTTGAACTGCTTTCCAGAGGAATTGGAAATAAAGCTCAGTGACGTTAAGAAATACGAGAAATAAAGAGTAATATAAGATATTAAGAGGAATACAATGATGATTCTAAGAGTGTAGTTTCTTTCCGTTTAGGATAAATAACAAGTGTCTGTGAAGTGACTAAATAGATGTGTGTGTTTGCAGTCATACCATTCGAGCGTACACATTTCTCAATGAAAATCCCAGTGAGTATGAAGAGGGCAAACACCAGGAGAGAGAACGTGATCATCAACACCTCCAACTCGGTAAACGGAGATGCCATCTTCACCCGCTGCTGCAGCTGTGAACATTTCATCTGTAAAATCATCTGTTTACCCATAAATGTGCCATCCCCTCCCACTGCACACTGAATCAAAGTTAGGACTCAACACTTACCTAGAGTGCGTACTGGAGCATTTAGATGTTGACCATCACACAGCAGCTTCCTGACACATGACACACACACACACATACCGTCTCTCACACACGTGCAAGAACTGTGAAGAGCAGACACATCCCCTCTCATGTTCAAGTGAGATCATGTTACCCATGTCATTAATAGGTCTGTGTGTGTGTGTGTGTCTGTGAAAAGGAAGTGGTTGGCATAATCTACAACACATTTGTACACTTCTCCCCTCAGCAGTGTTTGGTGAAAACAGTGCTGCTGCTGCTGCTATGAAATGTTATATATGCAAAATATTCAGCTCATAAATCTACATCCTATAAAAGAATCAGATAAAAAAAAATATATATATAATAAAGTTATATATTAGAGAAGTTTCAAGGCGAGTTTTCATTACTTGAATGAATAAACAAACGCAGTTCATGCCAGATTGTCAATGATAGTATTTTCAGTGAATCCTGGGGATGACTGGGAAAGTAAAAAACAACCAGGCAGAGTGGAGACAGGTCAGCTTAAGTTCACCAGCGCACAGGTGCACGTCCATCAAAGTAGAGAAGAGATTAACTGAACTGAGAAAGAAAGAACATGCTTAAATAGATTTTAAAACACAAGGTGGAGGTCCCGAAGCCTACGAATACATAGTTTTGGATAATATTGTTAACTATAGAACACATATCATAATGGTAACAAGTTCTTTATTTCTCAGGCTTCAACAATGCACATTTAAATATGTATAAATAGTAAATCTCACTATTAAAAAGTACAAATGAGATATAGAAGATATAGTTCTATAGAGGTAATGTAGTAACGTCTCGTGTCTAGAGTCTTGGATGAAATGTATTTGTGAAGCCGATTACATTCTAACAATACAGTAATACCAATAATAAAACTACAAAATCTGGTTTAAAATTCCAGTTGCAGCCGGGATAAATTAGTTTTTGTAATTTATTCAAATCATCTTGATTAAGCATGTTGGAAGCTCCTTGAATAATTCAACACAAAAGTGAAGTGGACAGTCACTGCCCTGCCTCTTCACCTCAGTCAGCGGCTGATTACTGTAAGTCACCCATTTTCCAGTTATATCAATCATAATCCTCATGACCTGAGACCATTGGAAATAGGATTACACCAACACACACACACCTACACACACATATTCTGGGAAGACTCTGATTATGGTTGTGTAGGTGTGTCACTTCATGGTGGGTCACACAGACGACTAATGTGCCTGTAATTCCTTTAACATGACAGAAATGAGGCGTCTTAACATCTATCACCGCATTGTTACTCAGCAGGGAGTGTGTAGGTGAGTGAGTGTGTGTGTTTTTTTGGTATGTGGGGCTGCTGTCCGTGTGCACAATTTGTGTAAGCTTATTAGCAGCAGCACTGGTCAGTGGGGGAGATTGAGGTTAGTCTAAGCCCTAATCCTCGTGGACCGTAGGCTTATTACCCTGCAAGCACAACACAATCCTGGCTCCGCCCCTCCGAGAAAGACACACACACACACACACACACACACACACACACACACACACACACACACACACACACACACACACACACACAGACGTCGCAACAGCACACTTTCTTCCCTGCCTCCCTGTTTACTGCTCGGCTCCATCTCAACTCTTCCTCTATCTGTCTCTCTCTCTCTCTCTCTCAGCAGGAGGGCAGAGGAGGAGTCGGAGGAGTCGGTGCGCCCTGTTGAGTAGCTTCCCAGTCGCCATGACAACCTCACACCCCACCATCTCCAGAGCTATCCTCCTGTTGCCACGGTGACCTCATCCCGTTCCGTCTCCGCACCGCTTGATGATCCGGATTGGGTGAATAAAGGAGAGCAATTACGGAGTGCCGTCCCCTTTCCCTGAAAACAGCTTGTGGATGGGACAGTGGCTCACAGGCGGGGGTACGGATCGGAGGACAGGAAGGTGCGGCGCGCTGGGAATGCTGTAGGAGTAAAACTGGGGAGCGTTGCCTGGAAACAGCATGCCAACACAACAGATAACTGTGGTTCCGACCAAGGACACAGCCAGCAACGGCAAGAGCACTACTCGCTCCAAAGACAAAACTGAGGTTAGTTTTTAACCTCTTAACTCTGTTGTTGAGCCTCTGAGGCTCCATGTTTCTTCTCAGGCTCCATGTTTCTTCTCAGGCTCCATGTTTCTTCTCAGGCTCCATGTTTCTTCTCAGGCTCCATGTTTCTTCTCAGGCTCCATGTTTCTTCTCTTTATTTGCAGTTAAGGCTTCAAACTAGTGTAACATCGGGGAGATTACATAGATTTAAGATTCCAGCTTTATGTTGTCAGAAAGGAGAAGTCATTTAATTGGTCCTTGAGCATTCATCTTGATGACTGTCGGCGAGGTTGCGTGTGTGTGTGTGTGTGTGTGTGTGTGTGTCAACCTCCAGTATCAGCTTAGAGTCTTACTCACACATACAGTACATGCATGCACTCAGCAGCCTTTTATAACTGTTCCCTCACTTGTGGTTTGATGCTTTCTGGTGCATCTTCTGTAGAGCCTGGCATCACATCACATCATGGAACATCATCAAACATCATGGAACATAATACGTCACGTCGCATCACTTCCCCTCATATTACGTCACATGCACAAGGCTACAAAGTGGTTTTGTCTGAGAGCCTTCAAAGTAGACAGAGTTAGGGACTTATAGCAGGTAGAACCAAGGTCATCATGGCCATACATGAACTAAAGAGTTGAATTCTTCTGCAATTATATAGTTTACAAACTCATGCAAGTGGTCGGATAGTTGCTGACGAGTTATTTTGTGTATATTCGGTCTCTTGATTCAAATAAGAATGAATTTTGCTGTTCTGTATTGGTCGTGCATGCACTCGATAATAGCTTCACTATGAGTCTCTGACGTCAGTAACTGTAGTATAAAATGGTTTCACTTCTTTATTTTCAGCATAATATTCTCAAGTAATGTTTTTATTACCCTGCAGTGATCACAAGACCTGCATTACTTGTAACTAGAGGTCTTCATGGGTCCAAAAGTTAATACTCAGACCCGTCTATTATTTGAAAACAGGGACCCGGTCCCGTGCAGACTCGAGAGAAGTCGGACCCGAACCCGGCCGGCCCCTGGAGACACAGACCTGATAGGCATCGATTTCACAGCTGATTGCTATTAACAAGTTAACGTTCATTTACAAGTTGTCAAAACAAAACTTACCTCATGTTACAGCAGTAGCTACTCCTCTGTGTCTGGCCTTGATGCATATCATCCATCCGACTTGACAAGAACGTTGGTCAAATACATCCAGGGTTTTCTGTTATTCCTCTCTTGCTGATTGACACAAACAGCGCGGCTAATCCACTCGTTATTTCAGCTTAAAGATTCACTTGCTGTCACGGTGACAGATGACAAATGCGACACGTTTCGAATCAGCTTTTTAAGTTCTATTGTGCATCAAGCACAATAAACGTAACTTCTGACTGTTTGCCGTGTTCAACTACAGCATAATAACGATTGCTTGTTGCCACGGCAGTCTGACCTCTGCTCTCTGAAAAAAAAAGCAGTTCTTGTTAGTTTTCAAAACTATCTAAATTAAGTTAAAGCAATAAACCTGAAGCAAAACCATGAAATCAAGAGGGCTGTTTCCAGATCCTTTCAAAGCGTTCGGGTGGAACAAGTTGTATACTTATTTAGGGGAACTAACATCATGAGAGCACGGGACATATGAGCTTCCAAACATATATCACGGGAAGGTAGGAACCAGCCCGAGGAGAGATTTATATATATATATATACAAACGTTGATCAGCTGTTACACTTGCTCACATACCCCAAATTCTGCACCACCACAGGCTACATGTCTTTGGTTTGTATAACTTCAGTGGTTATACATTGAAGTTTTCAATGGACCTGTAAAATGTTGTTTTGCATGTTTCAGATCATTTACTACAAATTACTGATAATTAAATCAATTTTAAAAATCTTTCCTACAGCTCCAGGCATTCATCGGGTTCTATTAATATCCATAAGATATAAAACATATGAATGAGCAGACTCTTACACTTTTCTGTTATCCATCACAGTCTGAGTCGATTTTCATACTGGACAGAGAGGAACGGAAATCAATGGCCGTCTGGACCTGGAGAAAAAATACTTTTGAAAATCTAAAGAACTATGCAGCCTGCCTTTGAAAATATAAAAAAAGTTACATTTATAGGATTCATAGATAAAGATCTAACTTGCACTGATATGGTCCTTTAAACATCTCAAAGCTGGAGTATTAAAACATATAGCTGAATATGATCGAAAACAAATATCTGTAGAAGTATCTTCCATCTATTTCTCTGCTAGTGTACATTTCCTAACCCTTATTTTGCTTATTTAACTAACTTATATTTTAAGTTATAAAGAAATACTTTGGATTTTAAACCAAGTGTTAATGTTCTGTAAAACATGATTTAACCAAATATGAACGGTGCAGCTGCAGCTTCATGGTTGGTTGTCTAAATGTGGCTGTAGGTGTTTTTTGATCCTGAGCCAGAGAACTAAAATATAGCTCTCGACCAAGAAACATCACTTAATCCCCTCTGCACAAACATGCACAAGTCCACACAAAGACTCACCAAAGATATTAAACTCATACATTTATGGGAATAGATCATTTGAAAGTCTGAGTATGATTATTCACTGGACAAATACTACACACACTTAGAACAGTTCAAACAGATCTAATTGGCTTTGTCATACAGGGAAAGTAGAGAGACTTGGATACCAACGCATAGATAGCAAGTTCAACTTTTGTTTCATTGATTCCAAATGTGCCGGTCTCGGCCCAATGAGTAGGATTTGTCAGTTGATGGTTTGTAAAAACCTGTAATGCTGTAATAATAGGATGTTATGAGTAAAAGACAAAAGCCCACCTCAGATTTTCTCTGCTGTAACAACACCTGTTACATCAATCTCTCAACTAAAGGATGATATAGGATATCCTGAGTAATCTTCTCATCTAGCTGTGAAAAAGCATTATCATTATATTTCTGAAGAATAACACTCAACCATCCTGCTTTAAATAGTCCTCTGCAGGCCACTGTATGCATTTGGCATTCATGTGCTGGTGAAATTTTCTGACAGCCAGTGCATATTAAATGCATCATTTTAGTTTGTCAAGGGGAAGAGGATGTACGACATATAAGGCCATTTGTTTTAATCTCAGGTTTTTGACATCTAGAGCTTTATATTAGCACATAAATGCCCCACATGGCCGTCAGACTTCTGTACACCTTTTTTAAATTTTATTTCAAATATTTTTATTGTGAAAAGTTGGATTCTCATCATACATGGCATCCAGATAAGCATGCTTCCCTTTTCTTTCACAGTATACAATATCCGTGATATGGACAACTTATCAATTATCAACAGAAGAAATGGTTTTCACATCACAGAGTGAGCAGCTGAGTGGCCCCGACCCACGATCCTCCCCAGGAGGGCTACCTAATGTTGCACGCAGTTAAGGTTATATACACATTTTGAGTTATTTGAGCACTTATAATGAATGACTGATCTGTCCTGTTAAACTACCAACATTACAAACATGTCCTACACATGTGTCCTCCATGTAGTCTAACACCCAGAGGAGGCTGCGCAGTGTTTGCTTTGACTCCACGCAGGACTACTGGGTTATACCTGGCAGCAAATCCCTTGATCAGCTTAGACGCTGCAGTCTTGTACTGTCAGTCTCTCTTATTTATTTCGCTGAGTGTACTCACAACTCTGTTTGTGTGTGGGTTGGTTCAGGCAAGCTCTGTTTTTTTATATGTCAAGTAAAAAATAAATACAGAAGCCACCCACATGAAATGTTACAAACATCAACTTTGAACTGTGTCCTGTAAAATACATAAAGCTTATAACTTTCATACTGCTACAAACAAACATTTTACAAACAAACATCTAACATGTATTGAAAACTATTTAAATGTAGATTTTAAAGTTTTTTACTGCTGTTTTCTTTCAAAATGATCCTGTGTGTTAGCATCAAGGCAATCAGAGCAGCGAATTCAACTAATTCTATCAAAAGATCAAAACAATGAACTGATCCTACAATTATTATCTCTATAGTCAAAGCGTTATCATATTCCTCTCTTCCATAGACCTCCATTTCGTTCAAAGCGAGGACGAAATGTTCCTTCTCGATGAAGAACATACACACTGCAGTTTATTTTGAGTCAATCCCACATTAACCGTCCTGCTGCTGTAAACACATATTAATTAATGGGTGGAAATTGTCACTCATTGTGTTTGAGTAACATTTGCTGAAATACTAGTGTCGAGATTGTAGTTATATTTATATTATATAAGTATAGTATATAGTATATGTTTAGACGGTTTTCTTTTAGTTCTAATTCTGTTTTTATTTAGAGAGTACATCATATTTTGACAGTTTGCATCTCAGACTTTCCCTCTTTTTTAACATACAAATAAACAAAAAGAAGAATGTACCCACAAACACACACACACACACACACACACACACACACACACACACACACACACACACACACACACACAGCAAACAGTAACCTTTCCTTTTTAAGAAAAGTTCTTAAGAAGTTATAGTTCAAACAGTTAAATGATTACCTACATTTCAGCTGCATATTTGAGAAGTTTCAATCCGGCTTCCTTCCTCACAGCACTGAGACAGCACTAGTTAAAGTTGTAAATGACCTGAAAATGAATATGGATGACAAGAAACTCTCAATCTTAGTATTTTCAGACTTCGATACGGTCCATCATGACATCCTTGTTAACAGAATATATAATTGTGTTGGTCTCTGGCTCAGTTCTATATTGGTTTAGGACTTATTTGTCCTGTAGAGACTATTTTGTCTCCCTTGGGGACCATTCCTCGGCTAACACTAGCATAACATGTGGGGTTCCTCAAGGCTCCATTCTGGGACCTGTGTTGTTCAGTCTCTATACGATGCCACTGGAAGAAATCATCAGAGAACACATACATTGTCATAGCTATGCCGATGATACACAACTGTACATCTTCTTATCACCATATGACATCAGCCTTTTGATAAACAACTCAACTCAATGCATTGATCATATCAACTTGTGGATGTCACATACGTTTTTGCAACTAAACAGAGATAAGACTGAGCTTCTACTTATCAGAGCAAAAGCCAGAGAGAGAGATGCTGTGCTCAAAGTACAAATCCCTGGTGCCAAAATCCAAGCCCCTAGCAAAAAGCCTTGGCATGCTGCTTGACCCGTATTTGAACTTTGAATCTCACTTCAGTAATATCACAAAAACAGCTTTTTTCACAACCTTAGAAGTATTACTAAAGTGAAACCGTTTGTCTCCAAGGCAGATACTGAGAGACTTATGCACGCTTTATTACCAGCAGGCTTGATTACTGCAATGCTCTACTTTCTGGTCTTCCTAAGAAAGCTATAAATAAGCTACAGAACCTGCAGAACGCAGAAGCACGTGTACTGAGCAAGACCAGAAAGATAGAGCACATCTCACAAAGTCCCTTCGTTGGTTGCCTGTCAATTTTTTATTAGATTTTAAGACCCTTTTAGTAGTGTTCAAATCTCTCCATGGACTACTAGCGCCTGAATACCCCAAGATCCCTCAGGTTCCCTGAAACTGGTCTTTTAATTATTCCCAGGGTAAAGACAAATACAAGGTCTTCAGATACATATCTTTTTATTTTAGCATTCTCTTTTTCTTAATCCACTAAAATATATAATAATCAAAGCTATGTTTATTGCATTTTTGTTTCTTGTATTGTTGTATTTGTGTGGTATTGTTAAGCACCTTGGATTGCAACTTGAACGAAAGGCACTATATAAATAAATAGAATTCTTCACTCCAGACAGTTGGCAGGTCATCCGGCTCGTCCCCATCGCATGTTCAGTGTTGGGGACTAATGTTCACACATAGCTCATATAGAAATCAGCACCTCTTCACAGTAAAGACAGCTAAAGCTGGAGGTGTGTTTCTGCCGTCTCTGTGACAGACAGATTTAATCCCATAATGCCAGGAACATGACCTTTGTGACCTCAGGGTGAAAGGCAACTGAAATAAGTGATGCTGTAAATCTTGATTTGACAAGGACAAGAAGAAGAATTGCTCCATCTAAGTTTGATTTTTCTAACTGGCTTTCCCAAAACAGATAAACCACTGTGACCAATGTTGGAAATAAATGATCTGGACTGTTTTATGACAAATTGGGATTTTATTGTGATTTTTGGGTCAATATAACTTTGATTTGTCAGATATTTACTCTACTGAATCACTCGAAGACATCTCTGTCAGGTTATTTGATCCTTTAATAATTCCTAATGCATATTTAGTTATAAAGGGTTTCATCCATATGTGTCACTTGTAAGCCGACCTTGTTTGAGAGTGTGTATTGCATTCAGATATCCATATATTCTTTAGTTCATGGTGTTCCATCAGTGTCAATACTCCTACACAGAACCGTCCACTGGTTACTAAAACTTGTGTAAGAAGCTGCAGGCAGGAAATGAGGCCACAGATGTCTGAGGGTTGAGTTCAAGATCTGCCGGTTGAGTTTGGTCATTCGGCGCTCTGGGAAGTCCTAGAAAAAGTGCTATTAGTTTGCTTAAAATAGATACACATTGCATGCAGAGCAGCATTATATCCACTTAGAGAAGGACGGCCAGGTAATAGGATCGGCTGGCTTTAGCTCGGGTCACAATGAAATAACAAGGACACGTGGCCACATGTGATTCCTGACGCTGACTCTTAACCAATCAGAACACAGAACAACAATACTAGAACATGTACTCGAACAAGAACGTGTGGGTGATGTTTAGTTTAACTATGAGGCTTTTGATTTCCATGATGTTCCATCTTTAGCTACTTGAACAACACAAAACTTAAGGAATGATCCCACATTTCTCACATTTTACTTATTTTAGGGGGCCTTTTTTTGAGAAATAACATTTTAAATCTAGTTTGAAAAGGTAACATTGGCTCTGTACAGTTTCTGATGTGAAAATCATGTTTGAGTCTGAAGCAATCGGTTGATTAGTTGAGAGAAATCGCTGGTTTGAACACTTCAGGCTGCATTGCCATGTGACCTTAAAGCATCGCATACATCTCTGTGTTCTCTAAAGATTTTCCGTCTCTCCTCCCTGCAGGGGAAGAAGGCCCCCGGCCAATCAGGGAGTCGATCCAGCAACATCTCCAAGGTAACCGCTGAATATAAGAGAGCTTAAAGGGTCAATATCAAGGTCAAAGTTCACAGTGTTTGATAGCATTGTTTACCCAAGCAGAATCTGATGTGCTAATGCTGGAAGTGTTACTAACCAATCAATACAAGGTGACTCTAAGTGCATAATGTTTTATGACTCTTGAGACAATAAAATGTGCTTTAAGCTCCCCTTATTAATATTTTTAAATATTAACTATGAATCAAATGACTGTGTGTAATGTGGAAGAGTTGCTCATAGTAATAAACCCACAGAGAATCAGCACCTGTAGCTCAACAGGACACTCAAGCTTGTAAGCATCTTTAGAATTGTTTTGGATTCACTACCAGCAAATTAGCATTTTCATCAGCAGCTTCTTATACAAAGAAACGCTCAGATAAACCTTTCAAGATTCTTTATTGTCATTACCTTAAAAGACACTCGGCATACATTGAAGAGATATGTCAAAATAAGGAATGCTGGTGCTACTTGGTGGCTGCTTGATGGGTTTGTGCTAATATGTTATCAATACTTTATAAGTCCATAATATGTCAGGGCTTCGGTTATAAAATAAATAAATGAACACCACTTTAAGATCGTTCCTGTTTGTGGTTTATCATTCATATAAATCTTTGTTTTGATTATGTGGTAATGTGGTTGATTGTTGTACTTGCGTAGCAACATGGAAGCTAATTTGAGGCTGTTGGTTGTTTCAGGCCAGCAACTCTACAGCGGGTCCAACAACAGCCTCGAGAACATCCATCACCCCGTCTTCTCAGGACATATGCAGGTGAGCCAGTTGTCTCTTTAAGCTTTACACAGAATTACAGAAAGTTCCAGACGGATGTCCTTTGAATACCTACAACAACAACAAAACTCTGAACAAAGACAAACACTGCAGCTCGAGCCACAGCTCTCTTTGAGATATTAACATGCACAGTTTAAAGCTTCTTCTCCACGAAGCGTGACACTAAGATTTAATTAGTGTCACGCAGTCTCCGTGCTGTCGTTTCAAGGCTGAAAGGACGCCATGTTTTATAGCAGTGTGGACAGATGTGATGAATGCGAGTGAGTGGACCACAAAGCATGCTCAAATAATTTCATATTCACCGTTTCACGTCCCATTCTGATTAAATTCTGAGAATTTATTTTTACTTTATTATGCAGTCATACATCATGTCCCATTTTTTTGTCTCTGGGATGTTATTTTTGCCGTAACCATCACAAATGACATATCTATCCCGCCAACATAATTTCCAGTCAACACGGAAGATGGTGGGAGTTTCTAGGTACTGCTCATTTAATAATTTTCACATTGATCAGACAAATATTCAGAAATAAGACTTATTGTTTCTGTTGACTAACGGAAACCTGTAGAGCTGCATTTCATCCACAGGTGGGTATTTGTCTGACTTATAGGAATATAACATTCTTACCTACAAATCATTAGCTCTATTATTTTTTCAACAGACCTAATTGAATCAATATATCAATATATATGAACAATTATTTTTAAATATTATCCTAAAATCAGCTGCCTCTGGAGGCCAATTCACCTTCATTGTATTGAGGTGGAAGCAGAAATCACAGAGCTGCTCATATAAAGACAAAACATTCAGCACTGTGAGATTAAATACTGTAATCTTTTGTAGTTGTGACCATTATCAGCCCATTTCTTTAGTTAATGTCATCACATGTTCATGTTTTTCATTTTGTTTCATCTTTTCATTTGTACACATCTTCATCTGTGTGTGTGTGTGTGTGCGTGCGTGTGTGTGTGTGTGTGTGTGTGTGTGTGTGTGTGTGTGTGTGTGTGTGTGTGTGTGTGTGTGTGTGCGTGTGTGTGTTCATCTCCAGCCAGCTGACCCATTTAGAGGAGAATGCTTCTGAATTGCACAAACACGATAAGCACACACATACCTCTGTGATGACCGTCAGCAGCACACCTGTGGGCTCGTCAGCTCAGGCCCAGAAGAAGCAGGTGAAACGTCGCCACCGCCGCAAGCGGAACAAGCAGCAACACCGACTCTGTGGAGACCAATGGCAAACAGGAGCAGAGCGACCGCAGCCTCAGCTCGGACCGCAGCGAGCAAGGGGAGAAGAGGGAGCGGTCTGCCAGGAACCGGAGAGAGCTCCCACCTCGCCTCCGCTGCTCGGGGGCCCCGCAGTCAGACTCCACTTCTGGGGAGGAGGCGAGCCGTGAGGACCGCAGCTGGAGCAAAGAGAAAGCCCGAAGAGTGCGCCGCCGCAGCGGGAGCAGCCGGGAGAGGGATGGAGCAAACGAGGGTAAAGGCAGGGGAAGGTAAAGCAGAGATGATGGAGCTGCAGTCAATGGGCTCAGATGAAGGGAAGGAAGAGCAGCCGCTGGTGGAGGAGGAGAGCGGAGGCCTTAAGAAGCGCCACGGCAGCAGCCGGGCCTCGAGGAAGAGAGGCGGCCACGCTTCACAGAGGGAAGGCTCACACAGCAGAGATAAGGAGAAGAGCTACAAGTCAGGCAGCTCCTCATTGTCCGAGGACGACGAGGAGCTCATCACCAAGAGATACCAGGAGAAGGGGTCAGGGGGTGGGGACATGTCAGCGCCTACACAGAACAACTGCGGTACGAATGGAGGCACACTACGACAATACTCTGATGACTCTGAGCCGGAGGTCTGCAGGTTAGTGGCTGCTTAGAGGCCTTATGTGAGAGAAGGTCTGTGCAGTAATCATCTATCGATATCAGTTTCATAAAGCAACTTCTCTTGGTCAGGAATGCATTTAACTTTATCAAAATAATCTTCTAATTTTCTGTCATTGAATCGACCAATCGCTTCAGCACTACTTGTACATTTTCATATGTTTCGAGAAGGAAAATCTTACTTTCTAAAGTAACTAAAGCTGCCAAATAATTGTAATGGAGTAGAAGTATAAAGTGGCATGAAAAGAAAGCACTCAAGTAAAGTACTAAGTACGGAATGTACTTAGTTACATTCCACTACCTCTTATGTGTGTGTACTGTATGTTTATTTTCTCTCTGTGTGTGTGTGTGTGTGTGTGTGTGTGTGTGTGTGTGTGTGTGTGTGTGTGTGTGTGTGTGTGTGTGTGTGTGTGTGTGTGTGTGTGTGTAGGATCTGCCATTGTGAGGGGGAGGACGAGTGCCCGTTGATAATGCCTTGTCGCTGCACGGGGAGTCTGAGTTCCGTCCACCAGACCTGTCTCAACCAGTGGATCAAATCCTCAGACACTCGCTGCTGTGAACTCTGCAAGTTTGACTTCGTTATGGAGACATCACTCAAACCTTTACGCATGGTAGGCACACACACTCGTAAATCTCAAATCACAGCTATAAACTGGGATCTACTGTCCGGCTGTAATAATGAACATATATCTCTCTCTCACCCCCCTCTCTCCATCTCCATCCCTCCATCTTCCAGTGGGAGAGGCTACAAATGACAAAGGGCGAGAGGAGAAAGATCTTCTTTTCGGTGTTGTTTCACCTGATAGCAATATTGTGTATGTTGTGGTCGGTCTACGTTCTGGTAAAGAGAACCATGGCAGAAATCAGACTTGGGAAGAACGGTGAGTACTTTACCCCGATCCCTCTCTCACAGTCCAGAGACACGCAGAGTGTTATGATGCATGGCAAATTAAAGGTACCATGGGGAGTTTTTAAATTGTAAAACGTCATTGTGACGCATTGCCTACATCCATAAGTATTTACATTTACTTACATTATTTTGAAATATTTATTTATTTGACACATGTGCAGTAGAATGCATTGTGGCTTCCTCTTGAGGCTAAAAAGGCTCGAGTACAATAAAGAATCAGAATCAGAAATACTTTA
This sequence comes from Cottoperca gobio, assembly GCF_900634415.1. NCBI lineage: Eukaryota > Metazoa > Chordata > Actinopteri > Perciformes > Bovichtidae > Cottoperca > Cottoperca gobio. The sequence continues at coordinate 5,585,145 of NC_041355.1, read as the reverse complement.
TTGATCCCCCGGGGGGGAATTGGGTTACGTTACAGTTGCTGGTATTCTAAAATAGAAATATATATAAACATAGAGAAATTAAAAGAGAATATTAATATTATGTGTGTTGTGTACATCTAACACAAATAAATTGATATAAAAATAAATAGATTTGTAAAACAAAAGTATATATATACATGGTAAATAAATAATAATGGTAAAAAAGGATCCATGATTAAGTGTGTGAATAGGAGTAAACATACTAATGATGATATAAACTATCAATATGTATTACTGCCCTCTGCAGAAATTGTATCACATCCCGTCACCTAATAAAAACCAGTACCAAGTGCCATTGATAAATTACACGGTTGCGCCCCCTAGTGGTCAAACACTCCTCAGGGTACCTTCAAACCTTTCACCTGTTGATCTTCACACCTGTCAGACTCTGGTGACGTGTTTTTTGAAGATACATTCCCTGTGTAGTCACTCATCGTTTTCATGTTTTCTCTAAATCTAGTAAAACTAGTGTGTGTGTGTGTGTATTCAGTTTATAAACGTAATGTGATCGTCATCCCCACGTGTCTCTTAGTCACATGGTTTTAGACATCTTCAATGTTCTTGAGTCACATTCATTTGTCATTTTGAAGCATATTGACACAGACAAAGACTTAAATCATACCATGTGATCTCAAAATGAAGTAGTTTTGTAATAAACTAAACTTTAAAAAGACACATTTAATTGATTTGTAGATGTTTTGTTTATGATCATGTTAGGACCTGCAACCCGTAAAAAGAATCAGGTTGTTTGGCTAAACTGCATTTATGACGACAAACCACATTTTTTATCAAAATATCCAACTTTTCAGTTGTTGGTTGGAAAATAGTCTGACGTAGATGATCCATCAAAGTGAACACATACACATGTTTTTATTAAAAACTGAAGATTCCAGCTGCTGCAGGGTAAACCACAGTTAAAGAAATCAAAGATCCAGCACACATCACGATAGTATGGACGCCATTTTAATAACAGGTTGCATTAAAAAACTAATCATTTTACATGTTGCTTCGTCAGATTCTCTAATAGTTGTTTTATGTAATCTGTGGATATTTGATTTCTTTTGGTTTACCCATGTTTTTATGTTATGGTATGATCTTAAATCACAGTAAGACGGTTATGTTATCATCACATGGTAATGCAGTTGAGAACAGTGTTTTTTTTTTATTCCAGAGCTACAGTAAGTTCAAAAACAAAAACAAGATTTGCATATGTACCGACATAAACTGAAGAAATAAAAAGATGCAAAGGCTTTCTTGTCATAGGCACGGTTAAGGTAGGAAATAATAGATGTGAGGAATATATATATTTTAGGTTAATGGGCTAAAACAACCAATGTTCTTTTAAGAAAATGTTCTGATAATGTTTCTCTAAGATAGCAGGTAGTTCAGTGTTTTACTGACACTTTGACAAGTCACATGATGGCCGTTACATCTTGATGAACACATTAACTTCAGTTAAAGTGAAAATAGACCCCTCAGGGCTTTTTGTTGTTCCTTGTTGTGTTTGTTGATGGTGTACAGAGGTGTGTGTTGTGCTGTGATTGTAGCGTATCTGTATTATCATCCTCATACTGTAGGACCTCAGCTTAGATAACATAGATGCAGTATGTTATAAAACACTTCATACATATTAAAGTGGCAATAGACAAGTTGTTTGTTTTACCTTATGATTATTAGGTAAATGTTGATTGCACAATGTAATGGCTGTAGAATAATAACACCATCGTCGTTAGATTGGTAATTCTCTCTGCCACCGGGTACGATCCCCCGGGACAATGAAGGCTTGACTTATGACGCAAAGCCGTGGAAAACAAAGTGCAGTGTGTCATGTGCAGTGTTACCAACTCCTTTCCAATGAAAGCATCTAGCCGTACATTCATTTACATAAAGCCTGGTGGTTGTGTCAGTTGCAGCGAGGGAGAGACTGTCTGTGCAACATTGTGAACGAATTGCAATCAATTATATTTTAATATATAATATATGTCTTGGTCTTTTCCTGATGGTCTGGATAAGTTGCTAAACGTATTGCTAGTAGTAAGCTCTGAGGAAAACAGAAAGGGATCCAGTTGTAGGAGTTGAAAAGTTGTCTAATGCCACTTTAATAAGCATTAATATATATGAATTGTATATAATAAATACTAGCATTCATAGGTCATAGGAATAAAGAGAAATTACACTCACTCTTGATTGCAGACGAATTATGGAGAGTTTCTCTTCTGAAGTACTATACGCCAAATGGTAAGCACAGCTCTGCACACACCACCATCATGATCCATCTCACGCCCTGCATGTTGACTAACAGGCGCTCTGTGTGTGCGTGTGTGTGTGTGCGTGTGTGTGTCTCAGGTATACTCGAGTGGCCCTTCTGGACGAAGCTGATTGTGGTGGCTATAGGCTTCACAGGTGGCCTCATCTTCATGTACATCCAGTGTAAAGTCTACCTGCAGCTGTGGCGCCGCCTCAAGGCCTTCAACCGCATCATCACTGTGCAGAACTGCCCAGAGAAAGACCTGCGCCACCCCCGATCCAGCACCCTGACCAACGGCAGGCAAGGAAATGTGGAGGTTCCCATCAGTCCGGCTCCAGAGGCACAGATGGACTCAGACATATCTGTGGAGGATGCGGTGGCGCCGGCACAAAACCCTGTCTGACCGATTGTCCACCCGCTCACAAAGAGTCCTGAATCACACAGTGTTCATCCAACACAGGCTGGTGTGAGCAGCGTGTGATTTCTAGACTTTGCTTTAGTGTTGTTCATCTCTGCTCCGTGATTACTGATCTGGAGACGCAAGAGACGGATTTGAAGTCCTTCACGGATCAAGGAAAACTGAAAGGCTGCAGTGACTTGGATGTGCAAAGTAACAAAGAATGTGGCAGGAAAGAAAAAGAGGAGGTGAGGAGATGTAAAGGAAAATAAAGCCATCAGCAGGAGAAGTTGTAAGGACTGTAGTTATGTAATATATTGAGTTGTATTCCTGTATGCACTGACATGAGTTAAAGGACACCCTGTGGATGCTACTAAAGGTCTCGGTATGCTTCAAACAACACGCTTTTACAACACGTGGTCGCTGAGCCTGCAAACAAAGGATTTTCGGATACTGTTAGAAGATACAAGCTCTTACCCACGGCTTTAAAGGCCGAGGGAAGGTTAGAAAAGACATTAAGACTAAAGTGTTCAAAGTTTTCCCACAATGCTACACTTATCTTAAACATGGGCTCAATTCTAATCTGGCACCTAGACCTTCTCCCTACACACTACCACGTTTGTGTGATTCTAAAGTGTACATTTACAGGAACTCTTGTCTAAATATCAGAGTTAAAAACAAGAAGATGTTCACAGAAGAAGAAATGCCAACAAAAGGGAGTTGTGACAGTCCCCTTTACCCGCCGGAGAGAGGGACGTTCATCCTGAAGCTTGCTGGTGGTGCACAAGACGTGATGCAGGAGGTCATACCTTCCTATTTCCACACCTGGGTTCATGTGGAAGCAGGTTTCAGATGCCGTTAGTCGACCCAACCAGCGCTTTCTCTGAAGCATACTGAGGCCTTAACTCTCCTTCTGGACAATCATGTGTTCAGACACCAAAGAGTAAAGATATAAGTAGAGAAACAATTATCTAAACAGTATATTTAGCTCAGTCTGAAATCTGAAAATGTAAAGTTTTTGAAAAAGCTGAATTTATTTATGATCATAGGAGTTTTCTTAAATAGAAAAGTAGCCCAGTTGTTTATGACATTTTGTTCTGACAGTTTGCAGCTTTATGGACGTACCGCTCTGCGAGGTCCAGATATGTATACATTGATGTAACTTGAGTTTTCATGGTTCCCATCCGTTAATGCGTTTACACTTGACACACAGTGAGAGCGGCTGACAAATCAATCAAAACAAAAAGAAGGCAACTGTTATTTACACTTGTCCACTTTTCTACGGATTTAATTTGGTTATTTATCAGTGTCGCAGCCCCCACAAGCATTAGAGCACTCAACATCTTTGACTAAACCTTTTCTATCTCTGATTGGATAAAACGGATTCAGGTTACATACCACTTATATTTGTTTGTGCAATAAACAATGAATGTAGAACCCCTCGCAGGCTGGTGTGGAGTTACTGAGCAACACTAAGAAGAACGGGAGGACAGGCAGATGAAAGTTTAGTTCCTCCATCTTTGAGAGTCTGGCACCATCTTCAGGACAGTTGTGGAGCAGCAGCAGCATCAGCATCCCCCCCCCCCCACACACAGGCATAAAAACACTTTCTATTAAGTCTTTGCTGCTCAGCTCCACAGTCAGTTATCCTGAATGGACGACCTCAGCTTTGAGCTACGGTCACTCGGGAAGAGTCTCAGTTTTAGTCCGACATCACCACCAAATCCTCCAGCTGCTCGTCATCCAAGTCATCTTCATCATCCAAGTCATCTTCATCATTCTTATTATCGTCTTCTGCGTCATCGTGTTTCTCATCTTCCTCAGTCTTTGTGTCCAAACCTTTGTTGGATACATTTCGCAGTTTAATATTTGGAAGTTTCTTCAGGTCCCCAGTCCACTCCCTGACGAAACAAAAGATCAACAAAGGTCATCAAAGGTCATCAAAAGGTCATCAGGAAGGATGTTCATGAATCATCACATGCTCAAAATGACAAGTTTCATTTAAATGTCAGTATTTTAGACTTTTCTTTATTAGGAAATTGACAGAAATTGAAACATCTCTGTACATGAAGGAAGTAAAGACTATGAAGACATATGATTTCATAATTTGCTTTAGGGCTGCAACTAACGATTATTTTCACTATCGATGAATCAATTGGTCCATAGAATATAACATATATATAACATTTCTCGGTCCAAAATTATGTCTTTAAATGTCTTGTGAATCCAAAACCCAAAGATATTCAGTTTAATATGATAAAATAGAGGAATGCAGGAAATCTCCATCTTTGAGAGGCTGAAAACAAATTTAACAATTAAAATCAATTATATTATAAATAGTTGCTTTTCTGCTGAATAATAATAATGGCCAATTCTCAAGAAGATAAACCGTAATAAAACAGATCAAACAGATTATTTCTACCCACTCACCTGAATGTTTTCAGATTTTTTGCATTTATGATGTCTGGGATTTCTGTGAAGAGGACAAAACAGGATCAAGAAGGATTTTCCAACACTGAATGTAGAGCATGTGTGTAGAGCATGTGTGTGTGTGTATTCATTCATTGAGGGGGACTCACCAAACCCGATGCCCTCATACTGCTCTCGCTCTCGCTCGACAGTCTGTTTGATGACAGCCTCCCTGGCGCCATGGAGACGACCCTGCCGACCTTTGATCCCGTTCATCAGCTCAATCTGCTCAAGTTCAGAATCAAACCTCTGGAGGTACCTACACACACGAGAACACACACACAAGCTCAGCAAAAAGACGACACAAAAGAAATGCCGCTCTGATATACATATAGTTAATTTTTTTATTTCTAACTTAAAATGATGAGTGGCAGAAACTAATTAAGATAAATTATAAGTCTTTGACCTTTCAACGATGTCACAGGCGTCTTTTCTGGTGTAAGCCGTCTTTTCTGGATCCAAATGTTCCTGAAACCACAACAGCTTCTCACCTGAGCGTTGAGAGAAAAATAAAAGAAAGATGCGGTGTTTGTATGCATAATATAAAAATGTGTAAATATCCTATTACATCATGTGAATGATAAACAAGCTTACCGATGCTGCTCAGACGCGTTGCTTTATCATTCTTATTCCTGCAGCATCAGAGAAAACAATTAAATGAAAGTGATCCGAGCAGTTAAGCACGTTTAAATACATTTAGGTTTGTTCATTTATATCGCAGCATTTTTTCAGAACACATTATTGTATGTGTCGTTAACGTAAAGGTGTTTTCATTCAAACAGATAAAGTGGGAAAATCTGCATTCTGATCTCTTTTTTAATTTCTCCATCAATACACTGCGTTTCATTTATTGACTTCATGTGAGCACGGTCTTTACATTTTTTATTATTTCCTTTATCTGATTACATTTTTATGAGTTACTTGGCCCTTTGTATTGCAAAGTCTTCTGATAAGTCAAATTATTTTAGTAATTGGACCAGTGACTGCAGACTTGCTGGATGTAGGTGGAAACGTAAGAGTATTTCACAATAATGTTAAAATATTTGCATTAGTATAATTTATAAACTTTGATAAAATAACGTAAAAAACAAGTCAGATTCCTCAGTATCAGTGGTGGACAGTTAATAAGTACATTTACTCAAGTACTGTAATTGTACTTTACTGTATTATTATACTTTAATTACATTTAATGCTACTTATACTTCAACTCATATATTTTACTTTTCACTCCACTACATTTGTCTGAATGCTTTCGTTACTTTGAAGATCAAGGTTTTATATACAAAATAAATATATGCTCATTTGATCAAACATGATACATTAAAGAAATTAATTATTAACAGTATAACATTTAAATTTAAATTAGCGTAATTTTGACCAGATACAACATAAAATGCGTTTTACGAAGGGATCAGTCAATTCAATGCCTAATGAGTTACTTTTACTATTTATACTTACTTTTATACATTGAGCTGCTAATACTTCTGTATTTCTACTTAAGAGAGATTTTAATGCAGAACTTTTACTCGTGGTGGAGTCATTTTAGTCATTCTAACCCTGAGGTTAGGGTTAGGGATACTTTTAGATTAAATAAAATATCTCAATACTTCTTCAACTACTGCAAATAATACAAAGTCCCCAAATTACAATTCTATACATTTGGAAAATAACATTAATCATGCACTGTATATGTTATATTTAACGTTACTGTTAACTGTTGTTTGTAAAGCAGATTATTTCTAACTTTTTTTTAATAGTTTTGACACCAGAAGTCAGTATTGCTCAAACGTAAGTAAGCTAATGTGCTACATCTAATTGGTTTATTTCTTATTTTCCTCACACCTCTCTTTCTTTCTCAGTCTGATTTCTTCTCGCGCGAGGTAAGCAGCTTTCCGGCTGTACGGGTGAACAACCTTCTCCGGAGCTTTTCCTTTTCCTTTTCCTTTCTGAGCCTTCGGCTGAAAAACAATAATAAATATTCAGTTTGCTTCTTACTAAAGTTACTGTAACCATTAAAAGTATACGGACAGACACAACACACCAGTCTTACCATTTTAACTGTTTGAAAACACGTGTAGGTCCTTCTCTGTTGACAGTCGTACCGGAAGTGGACCGGTCCGTCCTCATATTTTGTCCGGATGGGATGTGGAGAAAATACAATGGTTCCTATTTTTCGAAGAGTCACGAGAAGTCACAAGCAGCGATTAAATATACAAAATAAAACATTTTCCTTTTGCAAATGCATTTTCAGAATTAATTACTATGTTTTGTCGATGTCATAATGTATTTCTTTCTTCCAATGTGCCTTTCAGGATCTCAAGCATTTTTCTGAGAGGATTAACAAACATGAAAGCAGCACTTACAACACCTGTGTTAATCTGTGTGGGAAATATAATATAGAGCATTATGTAAAATTGTAAAATTGTGTGTCAATTTTTCAAGACAAATACAAACATATTATTATTCCATCACTTCATTTCTAAACATTGCAAAATACTTTACACATATGATTCATAAATAATTATGAAATCAGATAATCAAATAATTATGAAATCAGTAAAAGGTAACACAAATTATTAAAAGATGATCATCTCTACAAGTGTACGGAGTCGACGATACTGAACTGCCCAATTCAAGCTGCTTCAGTGAGATCAGTTCAGACCAGTCAGGCTCTTCCAGCCCCTCAGGCTCTGCTTGGTTTTTAAAAAGATCAGATATGAGGCGAGGGAACAAGCCCTGGTTTGTTTTAAACACTATCTCTTTTTAAATCAGGGAACAACTAATCACTTTAAAGCTGTGTGGATTGTATTCGTCAGTGGTATTACCCGAGATGAGGCAAACTCTTTCAGCAATAACTATTTTAGAATACATTAAGCTTAAAAGTATGTGAACACACAGACTGTCCACATACTTCTGTGTCATTTGATCCTGGGTTATTTTAATTATCATATTTTAGATAACAGAGTGCTGAAACTTTGTGGCAACAGTTTGGCGTCACAATACCCCCACGTTCACAAAGCAAAATCCATAAAGAAATTTCCCAGTTTGGTGTGGAAGAACTTGACTGCCCTGACCTCAACCCCATTGATCAAACAGGATGAATGATTATCGCTCAACATCAGTGCCTGACCTCAATACTGCTCTTGATGTTCTGAATGGGAGAAAATCCCTGCAGATGTCAATGTACTTAACAATAACATGTATGAGTGGCTTCACTTTTCTTTTGTGCAACAGGAAATTTCATGTGCGTCTGTGCTAATCTCTTCAGAACTCCTCAACAGAAGAAGAAAAAACACAAAAGAAAAGACACCTGATATCTTTCACTTAAGCAAATAAATCAAATCCTCACATTTTTATGGGGTACGATGATGTGCAGCGTTGGAAGAAGTACTTAAAACCTTTAAGGTTTAAGTAAGCCATGGACAAATTACTGAACAGGCCTACTCTGTTTGAATTTACTGTTAACATTTCTTGTTGGGAAGTCACAAAACAACCAAAAAGAGACACAAAACGATCAAAACGAGACACAAATTGACCACAAAGAGACAGAAACATTATATGCCACATAGACGTGGTGTACAACATCTGAAAGCTGTGAACCTGAAGGTTAACTTGGGATGCAGCTCAGCAATGTGTGTCTGCTACAGCCTCTGAAATCCAAAAGTTCGGCCTCTTAAAATTCTTTAATGATGCTGTGGCAGTGGAGTGTGGTTACGGCAGCGGCTGCTGGTGGAGGGATGGGAGTGTCTCAGCTGGAGATCCGACTGCTGGACAGAATCAGGTAATCAGTCAAATAATAAAAGTATGGTGGTAACCTGGTTCTGTCTCTTGCAGTAGGCAGAGTCCTGATGGAGAGACGTGTGTGACAGTGAGAGACAGCAGGTCTAGTGAAAGACCGTATTGACTGTTTTGTTCTGTTTGCCTGAAAGGCTAAGAGTGTCACAAATAAACCTGTTGTTAGTCACCAAACCTCCTTCTCCTTTTGTCATTCTCATCTGGGTGAGAGCAGGACTTTCTTACATTGTCACCTGAACATGGACAATGAAGGAAGAGGAAGATAAATAACAGGTTTCATTGTGTTTAATTGCTTTGTATGATATGTTTTGGTTCTATAAAATCTTCATCTGTAAAGCAACTAGTATCAGTTGTGAAATAAATGAAGTGAAAATTACAATATTTCCCTCTGAAGTATTGTGGAGTTTAAAGTAGCATAAAATAGAAATATTTTACTTTTCCACCATCAGACTCACAGAAATAAAGCAAGTGAGTAACACCTTGAAACAGACTGACTCAGTTCGTATGACGCAATTAGATCATCATCTATTGAAAGCGGCATGGTAGTCACACGTACTAAAATGACTCCTTTGTCACGGACGAGATTAATGAAGCAGAGATTCTTCAGAAAAACATCCTTTAGTTCTGCTTTTTGTTTTCTGGAGGATTTTAATGCTATATTATTTTAAAGCCAACAATTAAATTTGAAGCCAGCAATAAGTTCTGAAATCTCACACTTTATTATTCTCTTTAAGTTTATGGTGTGTATTTAATTCATGGTGATGCTTGTTCCAAATAACTCGGTGTTTTTAAAACAAAGCCGGTGTTAGTACAATGATCCTAAGAGACAAACGTGTGTGATAAGGTACTATGACTTTAAAAAAATGATTATTTATTGGGCTTTTTTTGCATTTATTGTAAAGTACAGCTGAAGACAGTCAGGATAGGGGAGAGAGAGGACGACATGCAGCAAAGAGCCACAATTTGGATTCAAACCCAGGCCACTGCGGTAAATACTTAGCTATAGCACATGAGCCGCACGCTCTGCCAGGGGAGCTACTGGGCGCCAACTAAGACATTTTTTCCACTTAGCCAACAAAATATGATTGATTGAACTTTGCAGGTGTGTAGTTGAGATCAAAATGAAGGTTGAGTTCAAAGATGGGTGTGGTCCGAGCAAGGTGGTCGGAAATGGGGAAGGGATCAATGGACCCCCAACTTTACGGCCCGGTGTGATCCCATTGCAAGATGTTCTCTAGTATTGAAGTTATATTTATTTCACAGGAAGTGACTTTTGTTATCACAGAGCACATCGTGTCTTGTGTCACTTTACCCTCCAGCCTGATTTTTCTCATGTAAGAATGACCAAATATTTCCTAAGCGTCTTCAGGCTTGTGAGAACTGACCACTAATATTCAGAGTTAGTGGCATGCGTTGGTTTTTAATGCCATTTGTGATGTCACAGTTGATAGATGAAGAGATAGTAATCTTTTCAAAGTAGGCCGACAGTCTTCATCCATTTACGATCATAACTGCTTGACTCTCAAATTCATGACTTTCTACCACAAAGTCTTGTGATGCTGTGCTCGTATCAAGACAACAAACAAATATGCTGCACATTTGCAGCCTCTGAGTTATTTTAAGCAGCAGCTCGATGAGAGATACCCGACCAGCTGGCCTTTACTGAGCTCACACACAAATTGTTTTTTCCTTCCTTTAAAGTTTGTTCAGCTTCCCCCTCGCTCTGCAGGGCTGCATACCTAACCGGCAGGAATGTGATTGTACTGCAGCTGAAGAGTCGTCAGACTTGTGGGGACAGGCACACACAGTCGATTGCATCACATCCGAGTGAGTCTGAGGGTGTGTTCGTGTGTGTGTATGTGTGTGTGTGTGTGAGGGAGGCTTTCTTTCTCTCCTTTCATTTAACATATTAAGTCAGATCAGGAAGTGTGATGCTGTGACAGTAGAGAAGGAAGCGGGCACACAATGGCACTATGTTTGCTTCTGGGACTGGTAGCATGAGAGGGCCGCGGGCGAAGACCCCTCTGCTGCTGCTGCTGCTGCTGCTGACCGCTCTGACGGGGACAGGTAGGACTGGAAGAGCTTCTTTAATCTCAACTCCACTTTCCTGTCTCCTCCCTGCTTTCTCTTGTTGCCTTTAGTCTACTTTCCTGACCTTGTGACTGTGAGTGAAACTTGCCTGGAATGAGTGTTTATTATTCGTACTGTGAAAAGTTGTATTAATGAATTAAAAACACCAGATCAGTTAAATAGCAAGGCTTGAAAGGACAAACAATTACAGTTACAGTTTGGCCTTATGTCACTTAAATACACTTTTTGTCAATACTATGCCATGTGTTGCGACTTAAACCCTCCTGTATTTCAAATTGATCTATTCTCTAAGGTTTTATAAAGCCAAGATCAGATACTGTACAGCATACACCCTTGTCTTTATAAAACTGGTCATTCCTCTTTTGTTGAAAATCGAGTACATTTTCTTGAGCAAGAGGAAGGTTTTCTCACAAAGTGACGAAGCTCTGTCAGGAAACAATTGCTCAACATGTTGAATATCTCCACCTACTCCTCGCTGTCCAGTAGGTGCGTTTTGCAACAGTTTAGATGCTGTAGCAACGGCTTGAACTCCTGCACACGGAAGTCTTGAGTTCCTGTATGAGCGACTGTGACAGTGACTCAGACGTTGTTTCAGAATCTAAACGGGTGAAATCCCTGCAGAAATAACGGTCTTCATTCACATGTGTGTGTGTGTGTGTGTGTGTGTGTGTGTTTCACTTTTAATATAAATGCTGCACATGTTTTTATTTTTAAGTTTTATTACCTTCTCAATGATAAGGCAGCGCCATGATATAAAGTAATGAGATGTGTTGAATTTCAGTATTATGCGAAGATGAAGATGATGGTGGAGACGCAGAATCTCAGATAGTAGACGGTGACGAGACAGACGTTGACCCAGAACCAGATGTTGGTGGTGATGAGATCACAGGTGAGACAATACATTTTAAAAAGCATTATACATGATGTGGCCAAAAGACTTCGTGGCTCCGATTTCTTTCCAATTTTCTTTTATTGAAGAAAAAATAAAGTGTTTTTTGTGTTTTTAAACAAATGGTGCAATACTGTATGATATATTCAGTGACATATGCACACATTACACAAGTAATTTAGAGGATTTAGAAGAAAACACATTAACTGCTATAGTCCAGATCCTTTAAAAATAACTTGAATGCTCAATGGTACCACTTTCTTTCTTTAAACTTGTTTTGCCTGTCTTTGATACAGTAGTTGATGGTGTAGAGATAGACACAAAGCATGGGGCAGAGAGGGGTGTAACATGCAACAAAGGCAGATAAACAGGATACAAAGTATATTATGCATTGTTCCTGGAAGAAGGCAGCATATTTAAATGTTTAGTTAACGCACATTAGTTAACATTTCTGTAAATGAGCCAGCTGGTTCATTTTCAACTGCAGTCCTTTATCGGGATGTTTCGCTGCCTAAAATATACAGACAGACGACAACAAGACACCATAAAGACAGCAACAAAACAACTCTTCTCAAGACAGGCAGAGCAGTAAGCATAGGACATAAATACAACAATCATGAAGGAGGTCCTGATGAAAACCCCACGCAGCACAGAGACACAACTCTAGACGGTTAAACCACATTGTTACAAAGTGCTCGTGAGAACACAGGCCATGTTGGTTTAATTTCACAGGTAAGGAGGATGTTACAGCATACAACGGTATTTTAGAAGGTAGTGTGCGTACACCTTTGTGGCAACAGTTGGAGGAAAGTTATTTCCTGTTTCAACATGGCCATGTCCCCTCCCTGCACAACACCTTGTGCATAATGACAACGTTTTCAAAAAGAGCTGCAACCAGTTTGTTTTGTTGATTTATTCTTTGATCAAATATTTAAAGATGTTAATCAAGATACTTTTTAAAGTTAGATTGTATTTTATTAGGGGGCAAAGCACCTTGTTTGACACTGACGTATTTTAGTATCAAAAATAGCCGTCACTGGAACATCTTTAATCGTAGAATATAAACTCTTTACTCTCTTTGTGGGTGTCGCAGGAAGAGAGGACAACCTGTGAAGGAGTTATAGTCAGTGAGCGGTTAACCGGAGCGGTGGCTGGTTACAGGGGATTGGTTCTTTTTAGTGGTGTAGATGAATAAGATTACATTACTGGGATATGCACAGATAATATGGTGCGAACAGAAATGAAAAACATCAGCATGTTTGCCTTAAGAGGCACGTCAGACTAACGTTATCTTCATCTCCTTTCACTGCACGCACAGCCTCCGCTTAATGTCATAAAGCCCGTTGTCAATAGAGTTTTTTCATCAGATAGATAGAAATAGCCAAAGATAGGATTTTGTTGTGAC